>NW_017566993.1:687481-689805 GCF_001661265.1 Saitoella complicata NRRL Y-17804
GAGAACTACATTGAGGGCTTTGACGTTCACCAACTCAGTGAGATCATCAACCGATCGGTACGAACCATTTACAGGATTGTCAAGAGATTCGAGGAGGAAGGCACCCATGAGCGCCTCCCTACCACGAACTGTGGTAGGACGCCTCAGATTGGCACCCGCATAGGCATGGTAAGTGAGCTGCCCCATCGAGGACCTTGACTTAAACGCTGGGCATGACAGCATATCAAGGCCCTGTATGATCTGAACCCTACCCTATACCAGGATGATTGCGCAGAGTTTATGAACCAGGAATTTGCAACTTCACTATCGAAGTACCATGTCTGTCGATACCTCAAAAAGATTGGATATACTCGAAAAACTCTCATTCTAAGGGCAGCTGAACGGAACGGCATTTTACGTGCGCAACACGCGATAGCAATGGCTGAATACAGTCAAGAACAACTGGTCTTTCTCGATGAGTCTGCTGTCGATGAGAGGACTGCTACCCGCAAATTTGGTTATGCGCCAGTCGGTACTAGGGCGATTGAGGAGAGACCGTTTGCTCGAACCAAACGTTGTAGTGTATTGCCTGCACTTACCTCGACAGGGCTCCATGCTTTATCGGTCTTTCAGGGATCCTTCAATGCTGATCGATTTGTCGAATTCCTCGAACATGAACTGCTACCAATTCTCAACCCCTACCCTGGTCCGAACAGCGTGGTTGTCCTTGACAACTGCCGTATCCATCATGACGAAAGGGTATATGAACTCATTGTTCAACGCGCTGGATGTCGACTCCATTTTTTGCCGCCTTACTCACCAGACCTCAATCCAATCGAGCTGTGCTTTAGTATGATGAAGAGCTGGATGAAGCGCAACAATGAGCATGAGTTAGTTCGATCAGACCCTGAGGGTTACATACGCTGCGCAATCGACTCGACCAATGAGCACCCTGACAAGATCCGCAACTTGTATATGAACTGCGGTTATGCATTGTCAGATGCAGAGTTACGTCGGTATGTCGATTATAACAACCAGGTCACTATTGATTCTAGGGCAACTATGTAGTCACTTTTTTCTAGCTTGTATGAGTAGGTTTTTCGATCGAAGCAATACATTCGTTTATTTTCAGTAACCTGCCATTCTCACGGGCAGATTCCCTCACAAAATGGCTGTACGTATGCCCAAATGCAATGCATGAAGACGTGGTCTTCAGTAACCACCGACTCTAGTTGCAGCAAATTGCATACTACTTGACACCAGGGGTGGCGAGTACGGTAGCAATTGAAGTAAGGTGTTGAGCTTTGTAAGGTCATTGTGAAAGAACTAAGCATGTTATCGAGAAAAGAAGAATACCACATAAAAGAGCAGAACTAATAGATACTTTCTGACTCATCGGGAACCTCGTAAACCTCGAAGGGTCTTGCTTCCAGTCGTTTAGCGTTGGAATCATTCTCCCGCATAATACCTTTCCATACTCGCCAGCAATTCTTCATGAGCATGACCCAGCCCTTCTTAGCAGGTGGTAGACCATCATCCGGTATCTTTTTGAGGTCGTCGAGGCGAATGACGTGGTCAACCACTGCATCCCTGACTACGTCAATATTGAAGTTGGTGTAGGCAGGGGCATGTCGCCCAACATACTCCAAGAATCCATCCAAATCATCTCCTGCTGGTCCTGAAAGAGGGCTCGAGCCTCTCATGGGTTGCGCTTGGTCTGGTACCTGAGTCGAAGGGAGTGCTTGGTTCAAGTCAAACCAGCTGATTGTCATGGGGGTAGGTAGGTGCGAATGCCCACTTGAAGACCTGCTTTCAGGTGTTGCCGAGGGTTGATCTGTTGGTTTGAATGCTTCACGCAAGCTGTTGAACATGGTGTCATGTAGGGGTGGTTGATCGAGCGAGCCCCAGGCTCTTCATTGGCAATATAGTCTGCCCATCGATTCTGCTGGTGCATGTAAATGTGTCGATGAGCCTTACTCAATGGGTGAACGTAGCATAGGTTTTGATGGTGCTGGGCTCATTTGTATTTTTGCTGAAGGGACTGTACGGCAAGCAACTTGTGGTAAGCAACAGGGTCTCCCTCGATGTTGACAGAAACATCCTGAAGGGCCCTCGTAGTTGCTGTATTCCTAGCCCTTGCGAATGGAATGTTGCGGGGCCTTGACTTCTGCTGGGAGGACCTAGTGGGAGTTTCGAGGTCTTCGGTACGGGAGAGAGACTGGATTTGCGGTACGAAGCGCGTATCGATTTGAATGAAAGCTGTCCACTCGATCTTAGGTACCATGCGCTCAGCGTTGACGGCCTCAATGAATGCTTCCCAGTTGAGGGGTACCGTAGTCGACACC
>NW_017566993.1:689825-738645 GCF_001661265.1 Saitoella complicata NRRL Y-17804
TGAAGGGACTGTACGGCAAGCAACTTGTGGTAAGCAACAGGGTCTCCCTCGATGTTGACAGAAACATCCTGAAGGGCCCTCGTAGTTGCTGTATTCCTAGCCCTTGCGAATGGAATGTTGCGGGGCCTTGACTTCTGCTGGGAGGACCTAGTGGGAGTTTCGAGGTCTTCGGTACGGGAGAGAGACTGGATTTGCGGTACGAAGCGCGTATCGATTTGAATGAAAGCTGTCCACTCGATCTTAGGTACCATGCGCTCAGCGTTGACGGCCTCAATGAATGCTTCCCAGTTGAGGGGGTACCGTAGTCGACACCATGGTGCATCCTTGGAACGACCGCGTACAACTTTTTATTGAATGTAGGGAGTAAGGGAGTGAATGTTGATGCCCTCTTTGACCACAGGGTCCTGACGCAACTCCTCGAGGGCGAAATCGAGCAATAGTGGTTGAACAAAGTCCCATTCTTTCAGGGGGTCGACCATGAAGGGTCCTTGGGCATACCTAAATTTCGGCTCCCTAGTAACAATTACCTGAACCATGAAATCATTGTATAGACTCACAGGTTCAGGAGCTGGGTCTTCGATTTCGAGATCAATGACTGTTTTGGTACGTTTAACCCTGGCGGGTGGTTTTGACGGAGGGCTTGAACGCAAATCATCCTCGAGCCTAGGCGGGGGTTTGGGGGTGCGGCTTGAAGCCCTGAGCTGAACTGATTGTTTGGCTGCTCCTCTCAGCTTCCTAGGAGGCATATTGATGGAGATATGACGCGTTTTGTTGGAGTGTCGATGTCAGACGCGCAGGGGTGATTTTAGGCCCTGCGACAGGCATTTTGCAACCAGCAGTACTGCTGTGTGCAAACTTCTTGACGTAACTTTCCCATGTGCGCGCGAATCATAAACTCCATATGACAAAAACCCCTAAAACAACATAGATAAAGGCCTCGGAGGTCGAGTAACGGTTCAAACTGAGCATACCTATCCTTAGCAATCACGTCGTGCCACCGGTTTTGGGCCACAAGGCCTCCCTCAGTCGCTTCATGCTGAAAAGGTGATTTCAGGTTTAAGAAAGAAACAGACCCTGGAAGCCACTAGGGATGCAGCTCCGGATTCCATGAGATAGAGGGAGCTTAGATGAACAAGTTCTACGTGTGGTTTCTTTGATTCTAACAGTTTTTGAGGTTTGTGGGTTCAGAGAGTGTTTTCGTTGCTTTCATGCATGTTCATGCAACATCATGCACCTATTCCAAAACCTTTCTTAATGTCACAACTCTATGAGAGACGGTACTACACGCGTTTTGAGGACATCTATCGATTCCTAAGAGTCTGATCTATTAATGTCTCCCTTGAAATCGCCCTTCCAAGCCTTGTCTACGAAGATGGGGGGGTTCATGAAACTATCCCCGCGCAGATAGGCGGTAAAATGCGCCGCGTCAAGAATTTTGCACACAGCAGTAGGCTAAATCCTCCATGGTCAAGTAAAATCATGTGTGTGCCGGCTGCGCTTGAACGTCTGCCAGTCTGAAGGACTTGCTGTCGAGAAAGGGTACGGCAAGCACGCAATCGGTAAATGATCTGACTACTCATGCTTGCCATCTACCCTTCTTTGCTCTGTCTTCGTCGAGTCGTCCGTCGCTTCGGGCATACAGTACCAAATTCATGGGCGGCTCATCGGATTAAAGTAGTTCCGTGCTACCCAGCGGAAGGCATCCGGTAGTCGCACACGCCAAACAAATTTAGCAGCTTCATACAAACGCCCATCTGCTCTAAGAAAAAATGGCAAGCACGCAATTGTTTTCTAGAATGGGGAGTCATCTCGAAGAGCATGTCGATGTCGCAATTGACCTGGTCAACGACATATACATACCGCGTGCTGGACGTTGACGCTCGTGGATAAAAACATACAATCATGTCGGACGTGAGCTCGCGATCGAGTGACAAGCACGGGAAAGCACCTGGAGTCGTTGCGGTTCAGGATGATTCTGCGCCTTCGTACGATCAAGAGAGCAATGTAGATATCCCCCATACGAGCGAGTCGCGCAAACAGATTGGTCTCATCAGTGCGATCTTCCTGTATGTCCCTGCCCTCTTCTCTGATCTGTTTCGTCTTCTAACTCTTGTGTAGCATCTTCAACCGCATGATCGGTACCGGAATCTTCTCCACCCCAAGTACCATCCTCTCCCAGAGTGGCAGTGTCGGCCTCGCACTCTTCATCTGGTTCGGCGGAATGCTGATCGGAATGGCCGGTATGGCAGTATATGTCGAGTTCGGAAGTAAAATCCCTGTCAACGGCGGGGAGAAGAACTACCTGGAGTTCGTGTACCGGAAGCCTCGGTTCCTCGTAACGGGACTTTATACCGGATATGTCATGCTCCTCGGCTGGGCAGGATCGAATAGTGTCGTGTTTGGAGAGTATATCCTCAACGCCGCAAACGTCGAGGTCAATCGCTGGAATCAGCGTGGTATCGGATTGGCTTGTGTCACCTCCGCATTCCTCATCCACGGTCTTGCTCTGAAATGGGGACTGCGTCTCCAAAACGTGTTGGGCGTAATCAAGCTCATCATCCTCCTCATTATTATCGTCGCAGGTTTCGCCGCGCTGGGGGGCCATCTCAAAGTCGACAAGCCCGACAACTTCTCCAATGCATTCGAAGGCACGACTGGGTCAGCTTACGGTGTCGTCAACGCACTCTACAACGTAATCTGGTCCTACATCGGATACTCTAACGCAAACTACTCCATGTCCGAGATGAAGAACCCCATCCGCACCCTCAAGATCGCGGCGCCCACAGCGATCATCATCGTCGGAATTCTCTACATGCTCGCAAACATCGCATACTTCGCCGCTGTCCCCAAAGCCGAAATAATGTCCTCCGGCCGCATTCTTGCCGCCTCATTCTTCCGCAACGTCTTCGGTCCCCGCGCAGAGCGTGCCCTGTCAGTCTTCGTCGCCCTCTCCGCCTACGGAAACGTCCTGTCGGTGATCTTCTCCCAAGGCCGTCTCGTTCAAGAACTCGGCCGCGAGGGAATCCTCCCCTTCTCCTCCCTCTGGGCGAGCAACAAACCCTGCAACGCACCCTTGATGGGTCTCTTCGAACACTGGATCGTCTCGGTAATTATCATGCTCGCTCCACCCCCAGGAGACGCCTACAACCTCATCCTAAACGTCATCTCCTACCCCCTCTCCATCGTCAACGTCTTCGTCTCCATCGCCCTCATCTGGCTCTACACCCACCGCGCCGCCTACAACTGGTACCCATCCCTCTCCGCAACCCTCCCCGTCGCAATCTTCTTCCTCCTCTCGAACCTATATCTCGTTATTGCGCCTTTCGTACCGCCCGAGACTGCGGCTCAGAATGTGTATAAGAGCTTACCGTATTGGTTGCATTGTGTGATTGGATGGGGAGTTATTGCAGCTGGAGGGGTTTATTGGTTGGTTTGGGCGGTGATTATGCCGTGGTGGGGTGGGTATAGGTTGGAGAAGGAGGTTGTTGAGGCGCGTGATGGGTGGACGAGGAAGAGGTTTGTTAAGGTTCAGGTTGCTAAGGGGGAGTAGATTTATGGTTCTCTGGGGTTTATGTAGGTTTGGAGTTGTACGTTAATGCGCATAATATAGTTCAATAATGTATCATTCAAGCATTCTTCAGACATCGTAGTAGGTTCTCAGTCCAGGCCATCATTGGTCAGTCCACGGCCCGGTTGCAATTGAGGATGTCCTCGTCGTGCTCACCAACTCATGCTATAGGTATAAGTATGATAGTGCTCCATTTCTCCCTCGAAAATGCCAAGCTTCCTCTCAGATCTTGACACGACCACCGTGAGCCCGTACCGGATTAGGCTTTCTCTTCTTTACCAACTACTCACTTCTTAGCGAGTATACTTACAACCAGCTTTCCAGCTATCAACAACCTCAAAACAACTACTACAACAATGTCCAGCATGATCGACACCAGTGAGCTCGCGGTTTGTTCTTCTGAACTTCTCACCTTTGCCTATGCTAACCTTCTTCGACAGGAACTCGCTTCGTTAAGGCGAAGCAGACTATCACTGCTGCTCTTGAAGACGTGAAAGAGGCCCTCCTTCTGCTTGAATTGAAGGAGGCTGGGATTTCTTTCCCAGTTTGTGATACTATTCACTTGGTTAACCCGCTTACTGTCTGTTACCATGTGTGTCATGAGCTCACTACTGGCCAGCTTTGGTACTAGTTCAGCAAAAAGAAGTCCGGTGATTCCGCATTGCGTAAGTTCAAGCGTAGCGTCCCGTCAGTTTTTGGATTCAATGAAGGTCAAGGCAGAAGCTGAGACGAGGAAGGAGAAGGGTGCGCTTCTTAAAGCGGTCCTGAAAGCGGCGGACAAGAGAGTCGATCACCGCGCTCGCGAAGAAAGTTACAGGTAAAGCTGGGCAGCAGAACGTCAATTCTACAGGTAAAGCTGGGAAATTGGTGACTCCCCCTTCCTTCGGACTCTTGCCTCCTCGCACTACTAACCTCCCCATCTCCCTACCCTATACCCCCCCAACGAGTTCCCACTCCCTGCCTGTTATTTATTTGGGCTCGTTGGATCCCAAGAGAACGGTGTCCCGACACCGCAATTGAGGGAGACTGGCTTGAAGGCCACCTCTAAGCGCAGAAAAGTTACTGCGCCGGCCACTCCGGTTACCGCTGAAAAGCCCCGGTGGAGATAAGATGGTAAATCTCCCTACAAAATGGTGGGTAGTGCGTGAATAAAGGAGGTGAGGAACGGGGTCTGACGACGGTCATACGATCCGTCGCTCATCCTGTGTTGCTGGCCCGGTGCTTTATGGTACCGTGCTTGTGGTTCAGGATGTGAATTGTCATTGTAGAGTGCACCCAATTCGTAAACAGTAGCTGTATGTTTTTTCTTCTCAAAGCAACGCATTAACCCTTTGAGCCATCGTAAACCCTCTTTCTATTTCCAAATACGTCTTCCGAATCCGGAAGATAACCACCCTCACATGGTTCGCACAACCTATCCACATAATTCGGATTGATAAAAGCGGTTCAGGATGTGAATTACTATCGTGAGAGTGCAGCCGTCGTGGTAAACAATGATGTATTCATGCCCTTCCTCAATATCGCTCAGCCCTATCGTAACATTCCCTCAACTCCTCCCGCGCACCCAACAATCCGCAACGTTACTACTTATGGGTTGATAACCACCTTCTTTCCACTAACACCCTTCTTCAACGTATCCATAGCCTTCTGCGTACCCTCCAACCCACCCTCAACAACCAATGGCGCCGGTGCAGGCTTAACCTGTCCATCCGCCAACGCACCGGGCAAATACTCATTAAACAACCACTTGCCCAACTCGGCTTCCTGCGTTGCCAACAACCCCGCAAAGACTCCAGAGGCCTGGATACCTTCGGGGAGGTTTTCGGGCGGGGGAAGGGTGGTGGCGACTTTACCGGTCTTGATGACTTCGGCGCTTTTCTCGACCGAGCCGCCTTCGGAGATAGCGTCGAATGCGCCGACCCACTCGCCGCCAGAGACGGAATCTTGGATCTTGGAAACGACCTCGGGGTCTTTGTAGTCAAACACCTTCGCAGCACCAAGGGAGATCACCAAATCATGGTTGTGTGCGGAGGCGGTAGAGATGACGGTGTAGCCTGAGCGAGCCGCGAGCTGAACGGCGGAGGCACCAACGGATGAGGATCCACCCCAGATCAAGAGGTTGTGCTTGGCGCGGGGAGCTTCGGGAGTTCCGGAGGGACGGACAAGGCTCAGGTGTTTGTCGGAGAAGAGACCGTGGGCGGCGGTTGCGAGGCCGAGGGGCAGAACAGCGCCTTCGTCGAAACTCACGTTCTCGGGGAGCTTGGTAACCAAGAACGAAGGAGCGAGGGTATACTTCTGGAATCCGGCGTACTCGGGCTTTCCACCAAGTCCAAGAGACGCGGCGTATGCGAGGACACGATCACCCTTCTTGAACTCAGTCACACCCTCTCCAACCTCCTCGATGGTACCAGCAACGTCCGTACCGAGGATATTGGGGTATGTGTTAATGAAATACCCCGAATCTTGGATTTTCCAGTCGACGGGGTTAATTGCCGCGGCGGCATTCTTGACGACGACTTCACCCTTGCCGGGAGTGTAGACGGGGGCTGAGTCAACAACGACGGGGTTTGCTTTTGATTCTTTGATCCAGGCTGCTTGGTTGGACATTTTCGATTGGACTGATCTGTGATCTGCTGGTTGTGAGGATTTGATGGACTGCAGGTTTTGGAGGTTGTTCTTATACGCGGGGGATCTGATCACGTCACTCGGACTTTTCGCAGCGCTTCGGTGCATCTGTGCTTAATAAGCCCTCGGGAATGGCAAAAGGGAAATGGCGAATATGGCGAAAGAATGGTCAATTGTATTGATCATTTGATCCGGAACGGGAGGCGGATCCAATGTAGAGGAAGGTCCGATACGAACAGATGCCTGCTGCTTGTCATTGCTACATGAGAACCTCATACCGTAGCCACGAACCATTGACCAGTGATCCCATCGTACCAGATCCTGCTGACAGTGAACACTTTGCAGAGCACCACGAAGATGAAGATGAACAATTTGTAGAACAAACAGGCCAATCAATTGCAATCGAAAGACTAATAAGATTAAAAGGCGACAAGGTCGCAGACCAGCCGCTAGCCTATTTATAAATAGAATGCTAACCAAAACGGTCGGGTATCAACGGTAAACTAATGCCCGAACACAGTTTAAAAACTCCGGTATCCCCCTCTATCATATTATATACAATCCGTCATCACTCCTTTTCAGCGACATTGCTTACGTGCAAGCAACGTTGGCGAGGTACCCAGCAGACTGAGAAATCAAGCCAGAGCCGCCATTGGCAAGGTTGGTGTAAGGAACGATAGAAGAGTAGAGCGCACAGACCGCAACACCACTGTTGATGTAGATGTTGAAGAAGTTGCATCCAGAGGTGGAGGAACAGTGAGCCGCACAATCAGATGTGGAGTACCCAGACGAGGGGTAGTAAATACCCATGTAGTTGTTGTTGATGGAAGAGACAGAGGCGCTCATTCCGTAGAAAGTCTCCTGCCATCCAGAAACGGGGGAGGGGATAGCGGCGGCGGTGACGGCAGCGACGGTGGAAGCGACAGCGGAGGTAGCAGAAGCAACGGTGTCAGAGACGATAGCAGCCAAGTTGGCGGTGGTACCCTTGGTGTAGAGGGAGAGACGATTACCGGCACCACAGTAGGTGGAGGAGTCACCGTTACACGTCATGGAACAGTCAGAGAGTGAGGTAGAGACGGAACCGAGAGACAAAGCGTTTCCGGCCCAGCACTCACCACCGTACTCCATACCGGCCATAGTCCATCCAGCAGCGGCAGCAGCGTCCAAACATCCTTGGATGGTCTGCTGGGCAGTGCTAAGAGACATGAAGTTCAACAAAGCACGGGCGTTGGTAGCCTCAGTGTAACAACCCTTGGAAGACCAAGTTCCGTACGCGGACAAGTGAGTAGGACCAGCGGGGGTAGCGACAGCAGCGACGGAGGAAGAGGTGGAGGTAGTGAGAGTGACACTGTTCAAGGCGTAACCGTAAGAGTCGACAATGGCAGTAACGTCACCAGATCCGTAGTTGGTAGCAGTATTGCCGTAGTTGACCTGGCTGTACAAGGAACAAATGTACTGGGAAGTACCATCGCTCATCTGCTGGGTGTACATGTTGAAGAACTGACATCCGGAGACGGAAGTACAGAAGGCTGCGCAGAGGTCAGAGTTGGCAGAGACGAGAGGCTCGTAGGTCATGTAGCCGGAACCCTGAACAGCACCAGTCTTGGCAGAGAAGACAACCTGGTATCCAATGGGGGTGTTGAAGCTAGTGGAGGCGGTGGAGGTGGCAGCGGCAGCGACGGAGGAGGAGGTGGTGGTGGTCTGCGCAACAGGGGCGACAGTGGTGGAGGAGGAGGTAGATGTAAGGTAGACGACACCAGTGTTCACAATACCACCGCCGATGTTAGCGACAGGGGTAGTCGCGGAGGAAGTGGTGGTGGTTGAGGATGTAGTGGTGGTTGAGGATGTGGTGGTAGAGGATGTAGTGGTGGTTGAGGATGTAGTGGTGGTCGACGAAGTAGTGGTGGTAGGAGCGACGGTAGTGGTGGTCGACGAAGTAGTGGTGGTAGGAGCAGTAGTGGTGGTAGAGGATGTAGTGGTGGTCTTGAGGGTGGTAGTGGTAGGCTTAACGGTAGTACCGAAAGCGAACGCAGCAGTCCATCCAGAGGGGTTCAATCCACCAGCAAAGTTACCATTGATGTTGGAGTCCTCAAAGGTGATGGTGTGGGTACCAGCGGAGAAGGGACCGAAGATTCCGTTGGACCAGCCAAGGGAAACACAGGTAGCGGGGTCAGTACCACAGTTGGAGGTCAAGTCGGTCTGGTAGTCCAAAGAGGTGTAACCCTGGTAGACACCGTCGACGTAAAAAGTGTACATGTTACCCTTGGTACCGATGTCTGTGATCTGAACCCAAGTGTTGTCGGTGAAGGCGACAGAGGTGGCATAGGTAGAGTAACCAGTTTGAGTAGAGGTAGTCTTGCGGTTGGAGACGAAGGTGGAGTAGGCGGGGGCACCGGTGCAGGTAGACCACGCAGCGTAGGAGGTCACCGTGCCGGTGGGGGCAGTGGTGGTGGTAGTGGTAGTGGTGGTGGTAGTGGTGGTAGTGGTGGTATCGTCGCTACCAAACCACCAAGGCTCGGCCTCAGCGACAGGAGCCGGAGCCGGAGCGGCACTGGCCAAGAGGGAAGCAGCCAACAAGAGGGCGGCGTTAGTCAAGAGCTTGATGGAAGGCATTGTCGTCAAAGAAGGACACCGAGTCGATAACTAACAGCGGATGGATGGGGGGAGGGGGGAGGGGGGAGGGGGGGAGGGGTTCTTATAGACCGTGGAGGGGGCAGGCCTTTGTGACGACGGATGCGGTGTCCCGGAAAAGAACTTTCACACATGGCGTTCTGAGTCGTTCGAGAATGTCTCGCGCGCACAGACCAGGGAGCCGAGTGTCGTGGGCTTGTCTCGCAGGCGGTCTGGGCCACACGTGCTCTTAGGTCTGTGCACTGCGTCGGGGCTTCTGGTTGGTCAATCCAAAAGCCGCCGACGTCTGACACGGGTGGACCCGCTCCATGTGATTGGCCGCGCGCAGCACGGTACTGCTGGACGTCAAGCAGCGTTGACACGGCACAGCAGCGGACAGAGACGCCCGGACGCCTGCTTCTTCCATTAGCAGGGTCTGTGCACTGCGTCGAAGCTTCTGGTTGGTCAGTGCGCGCGCTTCCGAAAGCCACCGATCAGGAACAAAGCAACCTCAGTCACGTCTTTAAGGGAATGGGTGGAGGTGGTTCTTAGTCCGCTCCATGCGATTGAGCACTTCCTCATCGTGCCCCTTCCTTTTCCTCTAGCACGCACGTACCAGCCAATTGTCAACATCTCGCTTAATATTTCGGAATATCTATCAGCCAGCTTGTCTTGGAGAGATGTCTCATTCTGTCTCAGCAAATCCCCTTCAACGCAAGGGATCAGTAGAAATAATACGTTTCGCCAATGCCCGGATGCTGTTGTTGGTAGCGCAATTGGCTTTGTGCTGGCGCTGGCGAAGCGGGTAGGCGCATTGAAACCTGCCAGGGCGGGGCTAGAACCAGTCCCCGTGGTCTGCCGCCGAAGGCATAATTAGACGATCCTGAAGAGTGAGGTATCAAATTGGGGATGTAGCTCATCTGGTAGAGCGCTCGCTTAGCATGCGAGAGGTACTGGGTTCGACTCCCAGCCTCTCCACAAATTTCTTTTTCACGTTTTACACCCTAAGTCCCACAATGAATCAACGGCATGCGCCAAGACGTTGAAGACACTAGACGGGACAGACGTTGATTGTGAATGCTATGCTAAACCACATCTTGACTACTCCGCAATAGCAACCCTCTTCCTCTTCTTCTCCCTCACCTCCTCCACCGGCGCCACAAACCCCTCCTCCCTCTCCCTCCTCTTCTCCGCACTCCTCTCCTCCCTCTTCTCGGCCTTCGCCTCCTTCGCCTTCCTCTCCCTCTCTCCAGCCTTGAGAAAATACTCTCCAGACTCCAACTGCTTGTCGACCTTGGACATAGTCGGTGCTGGAGGGAAGGGGGTGTAGACCTTTTTGGGTTTGACGGTTTTGGGGGCGCGGCGGGCAACGTTGCGTTTTTTGAATTGAGGGAGGAAGCGGTCCCAGGATTCGGTTGCTAGGGCGGGGTTCTTTGCGAGTTCGCGTTTGATCATGAGTTCCTGTTATCAAAGATTAGCCTTCTGTTCCGCGGGTGCGCATCGCACTCAGCATCGCTGCCCTTCACCGGGGTTTGACATACCTTGATATGGTAAATCGGATGAATGTTCTTCATACAATCCTCAATAACCTTCCTAACCTCCTTCAACCCCTTGAAACCACCCATGGCAGCCACAGTATTACCCTGCACCATAATATAACACTGCGTCAACAACTCCAACGCTTTCAGCGTCTGTCCCCCCGGTCCCAAAATTCTCTGTCGTCTCTTCACGAATCTCTCCTTATTTCTGACGAGGTTACCAATCTTGATGATATCACATGCAACTGCGTCGTCCATGATCTTGATAGCTTGGGGGAAGGGAACGGAACGGGCGAGGAGTTTGATGAGGTCGCGAGCCTTGAGGATGGATGAGGGATCGTAGGTTTTGCGGGTAGTTTTGACTGTCATGGAACCCTCCACCAAATCCAGAACGGCGGTGAGTCCATATCTCTCCAACGCTCTCGTCAAATGAGGCCAGATCTCGCGCAAGTATCGTTCGCGATACTTGGGAAACAGCGTGGCGAATGATGACTCTTCCGTGAATGATCCAGCCACGTTGTCCTCAGCGGTGAAAGGATCGACCTTCCAGTGGTCGATGTCGTCGGTATCCCATGGCTTTGGCTTGCGGTAACGCTTGTTCTTGTTGACAACTGGGGCTTCAGTAGCCTCTTCGACGGTGTCCTGTGGTCTTTCTTCTGTGTCTGACATCGTAGGTCGTCTTCTTCTTACTGAATTGACGGGGATGGTTGTTGACTGACTTTAACTTTTTCGCCTCGGCCTCAGCCTTATCGACAAGAAACTTCTGCGCCCTCGAAAGGTGTAGCGCACGTGACACGTCAGTTCAGTCCATGGGATGAAGACAGATAAGTTATTTTTTTCCTTCATACGCACTCAAAAATAATCTACACTTACTCTACTTCTCCCCTTTTGTCAATTCCCGGCCGGGTACATCGGCAAGTTTTGCCCCACAACGTTAACTCGTGAACCTCGGGAGTTGTCGGTACCCGCTTAATAAGCTTAACGAGAAACTCACCACCATGACAATTCGACCATGACAGTCGCAATGGAGAAGGATAAACATCATGATTCAGAGTCAGAGTCAACGACAACAATCCCGGTAGATGGGGGTCCACCTCTTGAAACTGGCGCAGATCGCGACCTTGAGCCGGCGCATCCCGAGAACGAGAAGAAGCTTCGTGTGGAGGATGATGTTACCCTCGTCGAGTTCAAGGATGGCGACCCGCTGAATCCTTTGAACATGTCTCCAGCACGAAAATGGTTGATCACAATTATTGTCTCAAACGCATCCCTATGCGTGACCTGTAACTCCTCAATCTACGTACGTCCTATTCCTCCCTTCACTCTTTTTCCTCTTCTATCAGCTAACAATGGCGACAGACATCAACATACACCGGAATCCAAGATTCTCTCCACATATCCCACATTGTCGCAATCATCGGCCTAACCCTCTTCATCGCTGGCCTAGGAACCGGTCCCCTCTTCCTCGCCCCCCTCTCAGAATTCTTCGGCCGCCGCCCAATCTACCTAATCTCCTACACCCTCTTCTGCCTCCTCAACATCCCTCTCGCCCTCTCCCCAACCGTCTGGCTTTTCCACCCCGTTCGATTCATCCACGGTATGACCGGATCGGCGTTTTTGTCCGTAGCGGGAGGTACGGTGAGTGATATGTTTGCGAAGAAAGATCTTGGAGGACCAATGGCGGTGTATACTGCCAGTCCGTTTCTGGGACCTGTTGTGGGTCCGATATTGGGTGGATTTATTGTCGCGGGCGCGGGATGGAGGTGGGTGTTTTGGGTGAGTTTGATATGGAGTTTCGTCGTGCTTATTGCGATTGCGCTCGGTGTCCCCGAGACTTATGCGCCCAAGCTTCTCGTCAAGGTCGCTGCTCGGGAACGTCAAGAAACAGGCAATCCCAACTTGCGGGCGCCAATGGAAGTCTCCCAGAAATCCATCCTGAAGACGATCGGGGTTTCGGTCCTCCGTCCCTTCCAACTTCTCATTTACGAACCCATCATCCTCGCACTCAACATCTACACCGCTTTCCTCCTCGGCATCCTCTACCTCTTCTTCCAAGCCTTCCCACTCGTTTTCCACGTTTCTCATGGGTTTCCGTCATCGTGTACTGGGTTGGCATTCTTGGGAATTGGGATTGGGATGGTTGGAGCTACGTTGTCACAGCCGTATTGGAATGGGCTTTATGCTAGAAGGGCGCAGGAGTTGGCGGAGAAGGGGGAGGCGATGGTGCCAGAGGAACGGTTGAGAGGTGCCATGGTTGGTGGAGTGCTGGTTCCCGTTGGGATGTTGTGGTTCGCTTTCACCTCTTACAAAAGCATCCACTGGATCGTGCCCATCATCGCCGGTATACCCTTCGGTGCTGGTGTACTCTTGGTTTACATCCCAGTCTTCTCCTTCTTGGTCGATTCGTACCGGGTTTACGCGGCGAGTGCACTCGCGAGTAATTCGTTTGTGAGGAGTAGTTTCGCGGCGGGGTTCCCGCTTTTCTCGAGTGCGATGTATGCGAGGTTGGGGAATGTCTGGGCGAGTGCGGTTCTTGGGTTTATTTGTCTGGCGATGATGCCGATACCGTTCTTTTTCTTCTACAAGGGACAAACATTGAGAAAGTGGAGTCGGTATGCTTATTCTTGAGTGTTGACGAGAAAGCAGAGGCAACAGAAGGAAGGAATTGGCATTTGATACCGAAGCATTTCTGCATACCTATATTAATAATTTCAACAAAAATATGAATACAATTGCATTCGGATCAAAAGGAATGGCAGTATAAGATACAGCACCCGAGTATTCCCAGCTGGTCTCCCACGCTAGTACTGACTGGGCCCTATGATGCTTAACTTAGGAGATCGGACGGGATCCTGTGCTTTCATCATGGTATGGCCGTATCTGATAGTCCTTTTTTTGGAATAAACTCATCTCAAATGCAGCGGAATCGAGCTGTGATGTATCTTCGATTGCCCACGAAGGCGGAGGCTGGATCGTAGTCGAGTTTGCGCAGAGCAACGCAATCCGCAGAAGATGTGATAGGAATACCGCCTCCTCCTGAATGTTAACTTGTGGTTTTTGTCCTTACTGAGGCATTTTCACATAACCATGGTGATCGTGTGCGAAAACACGTTGTTCCACAAAGGGAATGTCCTGCCACCTGTTATTATCTGACACAAAAAAGAGAGAAGGGTGATGTGACGATATTCCCTGTTGCAAGCGACGTGTCGGGAACGCGCGACAGGTTTTGGCACAGAAGAACGCTTGCCACACACACCGTACTCGTGATCGTTCATATCGTTGCAATCTGGTTATGAGCACCGATGGTCATTGAAAAGCGGCCTTACGTGGGTTGAATGTTTGATCGAATGTCTCCATCGGTCGTAACTGTTGGGCTCCATCCTCCACTTGCAAAGTATTGAACGTTCCCACGCATCCTGAATGGTGCCGGCATTTGCAAACGTTCCCATTTGATGGCGAAGACGAGCAATGTGAGGGACAAGGGCGTGTACGATATGGATAGCATGGCGGAGGTAGTGAGAGAGAAGGCTCTGTACCAACAGAAGATATTTTTACACTTTGCACCGGTTCCTCCGTGAAGTCAGCTCGCAGATCTAAACTCGGTAATTTCTGTGAGTATTATCAGATATGCCCATGGCCGCCATAGACATCTGCAGCTGCGGATATCGATGTCTCGAAAAAACCGTACCTTCATGGATCCAGCTGTACGAACCGCCATCACTCATTCGAGCAACATCTCCATGGTTCGGGGTAATCCTCGATATCCGTCACACTCCCTCTAGATCTTCGAACCCGCACGCCTGTATGTCGATCTCGGAATGAACAGAAAGACAAAGTTGGGCAAGTCACAAGCATGGCCATACAGTTACAAGGAACAGACAGAACTTCAGCCAAAATGATCCCCTTAATCGAGTACCTGATATATACTTCAAAAAAATCACAAACCCAACAACGATAACGTTACCCCGCATCCCTCCCCCACAAAAATGGAAAATGAGTAAAACAACTCCCGAGTCCCATGAGACCAGCTCTCTATGTACCACCATAAACATCCCAGAAGTTCAACCCCATTTTGATTCAAGCGTTAAGAACACTCTCAACAACCTCCCACCCCCTAACCCCCAACACACTCAACAAAGAATCACTCAACCCATGCGTCCTCTCACACGTCCCCTGCAACCAAATCCTCGGTCCTTCCTTCCCATCTACCAGCTGCACACGATAATCACGAGAAATAACGATATCTTCCTCCTCGCTTACCTCACCATCCGCGGACCCGGATCGGGTTGCGGCGGTACGGAGGAGGTGGGAGAGGGGCGCGAGGAGGGTGCGGTAGAGTGCGCGGTGGTATCCCGTACCCAAGAAAATGGCATCATACGTTTCTTGATACTCCTCCCCCGTCGCCGCATTCCTCATCTGTAGCGTAAATGACTCGTCCTCATTCGGTTTCACTGCCAGAATTTCTCTGCGAGTCAAGATCTGCGCACGGGGACGAGTGCGTGAAGTGTCTGGGTGTAAGTTGTCCTGGATATACAAGTCCTCATACAACTCCTCCAATAACTCATTCCTCACAACACCATAATTCGTCGCACGAAGGTCTTGACGGACGCCGTCTCTCTCCGTCTCAGACATATCAAAGAACACATCCGTGGATTCTGGGTTGAAGACTTCGTTGACGAAGGGGCTGTCGTCTGAGGGTTTCAAAGCGCGTGCACGGATGACGAGGTCGATTTCGGAGGAGGAGGGGAGGATGTGGGTGAGGTGCCTGAAGATCTCGGCGGATGATTGACCTCCGCCCAGGACGGCCACGCGGCGAAGGGTGGGGAGGGGGAGGGATGGGAGTGAGGTGAGGAAGGAGGAGGAGTGGATTAGGCGTGGATGCGGGGTGTATTTTGCGAACAATGTCGGGAACCTCGCTTGGCCTCCCGTACTGAGGATGAGATTGCGGGTGAGGTAGGTCTCGGTCTCGTTGTTCAGCACGTTCCTCGCCGTGACGCGCACGACCCTTCCACCCTCCAACTCCGTCGTCTCAACACCCACGACCTCGCGTGAGTACCTAACAACCTCCCCAAACCTCCCCGCCGCCCAACGGAGGTAATCCTCATACTCCTCGCGTCTCGGATAAAAAGTCCCGAGATTGATGTAGTTCACAAGTCGTCCCTTACTCTTCAAGTAACACAGGAAAGAGAAAGAAGAGGTGGGATCGCGGAGGGTACACATATCCTTCAGGAACGAGATTTGCATACGGGAACCTGGGATCAACATCCCCGGGTGCCAACGGAACTGTGCTTGTTTCTCCAGGAATAAGACCGAGGAGGCTGGAGCGGTTTCGGAGGAGGGAGAAGGGGGGGTAGAGGTTGCGTAACCGCTGTCTGCGAGGGAGCCGCGGTGGCCGGGGAAGCCTTTGGTGTAGGAGGAGAAGATGTGGGATGTTGCGGGGTGGTCATGGAGGGCTACGGCGATCGCCAAACCGGCTGGGCCGAAACCTGCGCAGAGGATGTCGTGGATGGTGCCGTTCATGGTTGTGCTGCCAATGTCCATGTCAGTCCTCATTCATTACCCCGGGTGTATGCTTCGTCTCCGGGGATGTATGCTACTCTTGCTCACCTCTGCTACTGGATGTATGCTACCCTTGCAACTGGAAAAAGTCGAGGACGGGCACGGTGTCCTTAATACAAACGCTCCCTCGCCGATGCGCCGTATAAGGTAAGTCGATGATCAGTGTGGCTCGCCCGCTAACCACCAGGTGGGATTAGCGCCATCTGATAATTGTGATGGTCGGATCAGCGGAGTGGGCAGATGCGGCGATGATCTGCAGCTGCCTAGAGAGAGCAGCTGATCTGAGGACATGCTTCGGACGATAACCAGAGAGCCCGAGCATTGGCTAATTCCTCGCTCTTCCGTGCGTACGATGTACGTATACGAGCTCGAGGAACCGAGATCGATACCGTGAATTCGAAGCTGCAAAACGCGAGATCGTGTTCAACGCATGAATGAATGCGCAATCGTGCGTCTGAATCATGACCAATTGCAAGCTTTTCCGTCTCCTCGCTCCCCCACCATCACAGCACCGAGTCCATCAAGGTCATCTCTCCCTCCATTAGCTCGATCAGATAATTTACCCTTGCGCTAAAATGCATCCACACCTCACACCCAATGCACCCGAGTCGTTCATGCCAACACCAGCTAACGTTGTTAACGGCGCGGAATTGCTAGGAGCCGCGGTGGGGTGGACCGAGACTGCTCATCTCACCCAGCAAAGGGGCGGACGGGTGAGGCGCAGCGGTTGTGTGTGAGAGATATCTGATCTTGATCGACGATCTAGTTACCAGAGTAGGCTAGTGGCTGTCAAATTATCAGATCCAACGACACTTGACTAAGCCCAAGAGTGGGAAGGCAAAGACTGGGAAGGCATCAGGCTTATAAGGGTCACCGCCCTCAGCTGGCAAGGCGACGAGCAAAGGGCAACGCATTCATTCTCTGCAATGCTCTACACAACAATCCTACCCACCCTCACCACTTCCACCACCATCAATGCCTCCAACACCGTCTCTCCCACCCGTCTTCCTTCCGGAACATCTCAGGCGTCCGTTTTGAATGCCATCACCTCTTTTATGAGGGGTGTATGCGATTTAGACGCGGACGAGGATGTCGTGTTTGCGGTCGAGGACGACGAGGGTGAGATGAAGGTTTGTGTTGGTGGGGTAGTTGGAGAGGGTGAGGTCGATGGGGAGGGGTTACTTGTTTCTTTCTCCCGCGTTCATGGACGAAGTGATGTCCCGCATTTAGTCATTCATGGTGGGGAGATGAGGATGTATAATCATCTCTCCGCCGACTACATCCTCGAATCCATTGTCAAGCTCATCAAGGGAGAGACCATGAGGGAGGCGATATTGAATTCTGAGCCGGAGGTGTTGGATAATGACCAAGGGCTTCACCACATGTTCCTTGACTCTGCACGCGCGTTTCCGGCTCGTGTCGCGATTCGGTATCTCGACTCTCTCGGTTCGGACCAAGAGACCTGGACGTACGCCGAACTCGCCGCACTCTCCTCTCGTGTCGCGAATCGTCTTCCACTCTCCACTTTTGCGGGAACGACTGGAGTCGTGGCGGTGTATCTACCGCATCCGCATCATCCGCTCTTTTATGCCTCTATCTTGGGTGTACAGCGTCGTGGGCACGCTTACTGTCCCATCATCCCCGGCGTGACGCCCCTGGAGCGCGTCAAGTTCTTGTTAGGCGACATGTCCGCCACCGCAGTCCTCACCACCTCCACCCTCAAACCCGAGATCGAATCAATCTTCGCGGGCCAAGTCTTCGTTGTCGACGACCTTCTCTCCACGAAGGATGTGGTTGAGGAGGTCGTGGAGGGTGAGGGGGAGAAAGTCGCGAAGGGGCAGACTGGGTATATTTTGTATACGTCTGGATCGACTGGGATGCCGAAGGGAGTACAGTTGTCGCACCGAAACGCTGTTAATGCGATTCGTGCTCATTATCCTTACTTCCGTTCCTCCTCCTCGTCCACCCCGCAGCGGTTTTTGCAGTTTGCGAGTGTCACGTTTGATGTTTCTATTTTGGAGATTTATTTACCGCTCAGTCTGGGGTGGGAACTTTGTACTGCGCCTTCAGACGTCCTGCACTCGGATCTGGCGGGGACGATCGCGGGGTTGGGGATCGAGCATATGGAGTTGACGCCGACTGTTGCGTCACTTGTTAGTGCGGGGGAGTGTCCCTCCATCAAGAGTTTGATGACGATTGGGGAGATGTTGACCCCCCGTGTCGTCGATAACTGGTGTCCTCCCTCGAAGGATGGGGAGGAGAAGAGGGTAGTGTTGCACAACGCGTACGGACCAACCGAGACCGCGATTCATTGTTCCTGCTCGTGGGATTTCGGAGTAGGGAGACGCTGTGCTGATATCGGTATTCCACTCTCCACATGTGCCATGATGGTCATGGATTTCCGCACGCCTACACTTCTACCCGTTGGGTATGTAGGCGAACTAGTCGTTGGTGGACCTCAGGTCTCCGAACTTGGGTACCTAAATCGGGAGTCATTGAACAAAGAGGTGTTTTTCGAGTGGAACGGTATGCCTGTTTACCGTACCGGTGATAAAGGCCGGATATTGCCTGGGGGGCGGATGGAGTGTTTGGGACGTGTGGGTGGGGGACAAGTCAAGGTCCGGGGTGGACAGCGTGTTGAATTGGGCGAGGTCTCGTTTGCGGTTCAACGCTCGTTGACGCATGCCATGGCGGAGGTTATCTCGTTTGTGGCGGGTGAGGGGGAGCTCGTCACGTTCGTTGTTGGGAAACAACAGACGCAGAGTGAGGAAGATGTGAGGAGGGGTGCGGGGAGGTGGGTGCCGGGGTATATGGTACCGGGTGTTGTGCGGTGGGTTGAAGCTGTGCCTAAGACTGCCTCTGGGAAGACTGATATGAAGGCTGTGAAGGCGATGTATGCGGGTATGCCTCGTTCGGGCCCCTCCGATGCTGAGCACGAGCGAGATGATGACAGCGAGTGGACACCGAGGGAGGAGATGGTTAGGGATGCGATTGTGGAGGTTGCCGCGGGAGTTGAGGTAAGTCAGGTAAGGAAGGGGAGTGAGCTGAGGGTCCTTGGTGTCGATTCGATTGGAGTTATTAAGCTTATTGCTGCGTTAAGGAAAAAGGGGGTTGAGGGGTTAGCTGTGTCGGATGTTGTCCGTGCCGGAACCGTTGCAGATATTGCTGCGCTTATCAAAGACGAGGGTAAAGCGGAACATGTTGAGAATGTTGATGCGCAGAGGTGGGTGGGGTTGACGGGGTTGGTTGAGGGTGCGGAGAGTGTTGTGCCTGCTACCCCGATTCAGGAGGCGATGATTGCCGAGACGATCAAGGATGCTGAAGGCAGGAGGTATTACAACTGGGTCTTGCTTGAGATTGCTGAGGGCGTCGAGGCTTCGATTGTTGAGCAGGCTTGGAAGAGCTTGGTTGAGGCGAATGAGGCGCTCAGGACTGGGTTTGTCGTGAGCCCTGAGGATGTAAAGGAGTCGGAGTTCTTGCAGGTTGTGTACCCTGCTTCGCATCCGGTTGACTTTTCTGTTGAGGATGGCGAGGTCGAGGAAGTTGTCAACAAGCACAAGGAGGTTACGTTGACGATTGAGTCGATGCATCAGCCACCGCTTTCTGCGAAGTTGGTCAATGGGAAGTGGTTGTCTGTCATGATTTACCACGGCTTGTTTGATGGATGGGCGATGGAGTCGATTGTGCGTGATCTTGCGGCGTACATCTCTGACCCCACCGCCATCATCTCTCGTCCTCAGTTTAGGAAGGTGACGGAGTATGCCAAGCGCGAACGTGATTCAACACCCGCTCGCACCTACTGGACTGAACTCCTTAAGGACGTGCAACCTGTTCAGATGCCGAACCTTACCGGCCGTAGGTTCGTCCCGAGGAAGATTGCGCACGAGAAGTTGTCGCTCAAGAGTTCCGTCGAGGATATTGAGGCGTTCGCACGGAGTCGGGGTATCACGCCACAGGTTTTGTTACAGACTGCTTGGGCGTGGTTGTTGGGGATGTATACTGAGAGTAAGGATGTCGTGTTCGGCACCGTCGTGTCTGGACGCACCATCCCCGTCGCGGGCGTCGAGGATGTCATTGGTGTTTGTATCAACACGCTTCCTACTCGCGTGGGTCTCGAGGCTACAAAGACGATTGCCGAAGTCTTCCGTTTGTTGCAGAAGGACGGTACGGATGTTCTTGAGCATGTTGATCTTCCCTTGCGGGCTGTGAAGGCTTTGGCTGGGGTGGAGGCTGCTGAGACGTTGTTTGATACCATCCTTGTTTACCAGAAGACGCTGCATACTGGTGATGAGCAAAGCGCCGTTGTCAAGCAGGTCGATGGCGAGGACAGGCTCGAGTACACTGTTCTTGTCGAGGCTGAGGCTACTGGCAATGAACTCGAGTTGAGGGTGACGTATGAGCAGGCCAAGCTGCCTGCTGAACAGTGCAAGATCATGCTCGCTCAGCTTGATTCCCTCGTTGATGGGATGATGAGGATGGAGCCCACGTCTACGCTGGATGAGTTGGTTTCAATGTTGGGTCAGGAGCTGGTGTCTGTGGTCCCCGCTGAACCTGTCTTCGAGTCTATGAAGGATGAGCCGAAAACCATGCACGAGATGTTTGAGCTCACTGCGAAGAACTTCCCCGAGAAGGTCGCGATTGAGGTCGCTACGGACTTTGTCGATGGAACCCCGAAGTCGTCTGCGTTGACGTATGAGCAACTCAATGCCCGTGCGAATCAGGTTGCGAACTACTTGGTTAGTGAAGGTTCTCGCGTGGAAGAGATTGTTGCTATCAACATGGATCGAAGCATCCACATGTACGTTGCTATCCTAGCTGTTCTCAAGGCTGGAGGCGCCTACATGCCCATCATTCCTCAAGCACCAAAGGACAGAGTTGAGCACATGGTCTCTGCCACCGAATGTCGTTTCTGTCTTACCACATCATCCGACGACAAAGCCGTAGCCTCGCACCTGCCAGCGTCAGTGAAGATTATCGAAGTGGACGTTATGGATCTCTCTGCTCAAAGCCAAGGGAATATGACGCGAGGCGTGGATCCCTCGGCTCTGGCCTACGTGTTCTTCACGTCGGGTACCACAGGCACTCCCAAGGGTGTATGCGTGGAGCATGGCAATGTTGTTTACAACCTTGCTGCGCTCACACGCATATACCCATACGGACCCGAATCGAGGTTCCTACAGTTTTCTACTTTCCATTTCGATGTTTCCGTTTTCGAGATCTTCTTTGCTTGGAAGACCGGCATGGTCCTTTGTACGGCCCGCCAAGATCTCCTGCTCCGCGATCTCGAAGCAGCCTTCCGCGCGTTACGCGCTACGCATTCCAACCTCACTCCGACCGCAGCAGGTCTCTTGCGCAGAGATAATGTTCCATCTCTCGAAGTCCTCATCTGCGTCGGAGAAGAGATCACCGACAAAATCGTGAGTGAGTGGCATGGTCGACGTCTTTTCAACGGGTACGGTCCCACCGAGGCGACGAATATTTGTCACCTCTATGACCAGGTCCCGGCAGACGCGTCTGGCGGCAACATCGGGCGTGTCGTCCCGATGACTTCCGCGTATATCTTGTCTAACGACTTGAAGCCAGTCCCCCGCGGTGCTGTCGGTGAACTCTGCGTTGGTGGTCCACAGGTGACTCGCGGTTACCTCAAGATGCCCGAGTTGACCGCGCAGAAGTTCTTCGAGCTCGAAGGTGCAGGACGTGTTTACAAAACCGGAGACTTCGCTCGCCTTCTTCCTGACGGGTCCTTCTACTTCCTCGGCCGACGTGATGGTCAGGTAAAGATCCGTGGTTTCCGTATCGAACTCGGTGAAATCAGTGCGTCATTGTCCAAGTCAAAGAAGGTTAACGAGGCGATCACCATCGTCGTTGGATCAACCAAGCAATCGAAACTTGTTTCCTTCGTTGTGCCGACCGCGTCCATGTCGCAGAAGTGTGCAGTTGTCTCGGCTTCGACTGGATACGATGTCCCGTCTTTCGTCAAGGAGCTCTTTGATGCCGCACAACAGGCTCTGCCGTTTTACATGGTTCCCTCTGCTGTCGTCCTCGTTAGCCACCTGCCGCTTGGTAGCACCAACAAGGTTGACAAGGCACAGCTTCTGAAGGTCTATTCCGAGCTCGACAGCTCCGCTCGTGACATCTTCACCGCTGGCTCTGCCGCCGAAGACAATGACGGTGGCGATTGGTCTGATGTCGAGATCTCTTTGCGAGATGCTCTTGCGAATGTTTCTGGAGTTGACGTTGTTGACATCGGCCGATCAACATCCATTTACAAGCTCGGGTTGGATTCCATTTCTGCCATCAGGTTATCTCAGCACTTGAGAAAAGTCGGCTTCCATCAGCTTGATGTCTCGCAAATCATGCGTAACCCCACGATCCGTCAGCTTGCTGGAGTTGTTTCAAGGACTGTGAGGACCGAGTCTTCTGGTACAGACCGCTTCACTCGCGGTGAAGAAGTGATGCGAGCTTTTGCCGACAGACATATGGACCAAATCCTCCAGTCGTTGGAACTATCCCAGGCAGAGATCGAGGACATCCTGATATGTACCCCATTGCAAGAAGGTATGCTGGGAGACTCTTCACGCTTCCAGGGCTCGTACTACAACCACGCAGTCTATGAGGTCACCGCAGACGTGGACCTGAAGCGCCTTGAGGCAGCCTGGCGGGTGGTCGTGGAAAGGCATCCGATGATGCGCACATGCTTCTGTATCACTGAAGACCCGCATTATCCGTTCGCTCAAGTGGTTCTCAAAAAGCACCAACTGCCATGGTCTGTAACTGAAATATCTGGGGATAACCTTCTTACTGCCGTCGATGAACACATTGCTTGCATTGGTGCTGCCCTTGACGTTCGTCGCCCGCCGTACCACTTTGGTGTTCTTCGAGCTAGCGACAAAACGGTCATTGTTCACTCAGTTCACCACGCAATCTATGACGGATGGGCGAACGGACTCGTCGACGATGACGTCAAACAGTTGTATGCTGGCGGTAACTTGCGGGAGAGACCGGCTTTTAGGCGAGTTCTGGAGTATATTGCGTCCACAGACGAGACCGAATCTATCCGGTTCTGGAAGCAAAACCTCGAGGGATATGAGCCCACCGGTTTTCCCGACCTTTCTGGTCAATCCAGATTGGCGAAGGGCAGCGATGAAAGTGTTATTCTCTCAAAATCTTCTTCGCTTTCACGTGGCGAGCTTGAAGCCGGATGCCAAGCACTTTCAACTACCTTGCTTGCCGTGGTCCAATCTGCATGGACACGCATTCTAACTTCTTATCTAGATTCCACGGATGTTGTCTTTGGCAATGTCGTGAGCGGCAGAACGCTTCCCATCGACGATGTTCAAGAGATTGCCGGCCCTTGCTTCAACACTATCCCTGTTCGTGCCACATTGTCCAACACCACTACTAACCGTGAACTTGTGCAGCTCCTCCAGAACATCAATGCCGAATCGCTTCCCCACCAGCACACCTCTCTTCGCAAGATCATCAAATCCTGGGATGAATCTAGCGGGAAAAAGCTCTTTGACACTCTGATCATCTTCCAAAATGCCACCGATCCCCAACGTGACTCTGTGAACTTGTGGAAACTTATTGATGATAGGGCGCAGATGGATGTGAGTGTTCTAGGTTCTAGCATAGCGAGTGAGCGGCAGATGCTTATTCTCTGGTTGAGTAGTTTATCGCTGCAATTGAATTTATGCCTTCAAACGAATCCCTTGAAATCCAATTGTCCACCTGGAAGAGTTACATGCCGCAAGAACAGGCCAATGTTCTCCTCGAGCAACTCGATTGTGCCATGATGGACGTTCTCAAGCATCCTGATTCGCAGGCCGCAGATTTTTCCGCTGCTCTGCCCGACAAGTTGCTGTCGATCTCGAACTCCGATGCTGCTGTAATCCCCGTGAAGGAAAGCACTTTCCTGCACACAAACCTCGAACGTTATGCTCGAGAAGTGCCGGATCGCGTTGCATTGGAGTTCTGGGATGGCAAAGAGTTGCGCGAGTGGACCTACGCTCAGCTTAACGCGGAAGCCAACAAGGTTGCGAACTGTTTGCTCGAGCTCGGAGTGGAGCGCGACGAGGCCGTGCCATTGTGCATGGAGAAGTCGCCTCAGCTCTACATCTGCATTCTAGGTATTCTCAAGGCAGGTGCTGCATTCACGCCGTTGGACACATCCGCGCCGATAGATCGGAAAGTGTTTATGATCACGGAGCTGGAAGCGCGGTTCTCGATCACAATGTCGGACAAGGAATCTAGCTTGTTGAGGACCAACCTACCGAACCTTAACGTCATCCAATTGCCGCATGCGGCTATCACTCAGCAGAGCACCGAGAACCCCTCAGTGCCAGACTTGAAACCATCAAACCTTGCGTACATCCTCTATACCTCAGGTAGTACTGGAAGACCCAAGGCAGTCGCCGTTGAGATCCGCAATGCTGTCCAAGCGGTCCTTGCATCGAGGAACTTCTTTTGGTGGAACCACACTTCCAAGTTCTTGCAGTTTGCGGCCCCTACCTTCGATATGTCCATCTACGACTGCATGATCTCTTGGAATTTCGGCATTCGGTTGTGTTCTGCGACACGCAAGTTGCTCTTGAGTGATTTGCACGGAGTCATTCAGCGCATGAATGTTACCCACTTGGATCTTACTCCTACAATCGCATCCAGCCTTATCCGCTCTGAGGTGCCGACGGTGGAGATGCTCTTCTGTATTGGAGAAGCGCTGCCTCAGGATCTCGTCGAGCAGTGGTCTCCGATTTGTATCAACGCCTACGGACCAACCGAGTGTGCCATGGCTTGTACGCATCAGATCAGCATGCCCCACATGAAGTCCAACAACATTGGAAAGCCATTCGAGAGTACCAGTCTCTACATCCTCACGAAGGATGCGCAGCATATCGTACCCGTCCATGGAGTTGGCGAACTCTGCATTGGCGGCTTTCAGGTTGCTCGCGGCTATCACGCGAACCCAGTGATGACTGAGGATCGTTTCATCACCAGGAAAGGCGTGGAAGGCAGGCTGTATCGTACTGGAGATCTTGTTAGAGTTCTTGCGAACGGCGAATTCGAATTCTTAGGTCGTGCGGATGACCAGGTCAAGATTCGGTACGTTGATACATAACTTCTTCTACTGCTGAATATAGCTAACTCTTAGGTAGTGGTCTCCGAGTGGAGCTCGGCGAAATCAACGCCGTCGCAAGGGATGCCGATTCGTCTATTGTGGATGCTATCACATTGGTTTTGAAGCATCCCAAGATGTTGCAGGATCAGCTTGTGACTTTCCTCGCCTTGCAACCGCGAGACGACACTATTCATGATTGTGCAGTTGTTACGGATATCGCGTTGCGCCTTCAGCTGACTGAAAAGTGCCTGACTGAAGCAAAGCGGAGATTGCCTGCCTATATGATTCCTGGTATTGTCCTGCTTGTGGACAGAATACCTCTCAGCGCTGCCGGTAAGGTCAATCGCCGTCTTCTCACATCTGTTTTCACGGACATGGAGATGGCAGACTTCCAGACCGAAACCAAAGACGAAGACGAAGTCTGGGGAAGACTCGACGTTGTCATTCGAGAGGCGCTGGCGCAAATCGCTTTGGTACCTCTTCAAGATGTTCGTAAGTCTTCAACTATCTTCCAACTCGGACTCGACAGTATCAGTGCCGTGCAAGTAGCTGCCAGACTATCGAGGCAGCTCCATCGTGAAGTCAGTGTTTTGGATGTTCTTCAGAACACCTCTATCCGTGAGCTCAGTGCTTTCTTACAGAACGCCTCTGCCTCCTCAGAGGCCACCGTCGATGACACCGAAGGCTTCAATGCCGGCATCTCAGCTTTCCGCGGCCAAGTGGAGAGCGACCTGGATGCCATTCCTCGGGGACTGCAAGCCATTCTACCCTGCACGCCTTTGCAAGAAGGCATGTTGGCACAATTCATCCGCTCTAACGGAAAAGAATACTTCAATTCAGTCCTTTTCGAGCTTGAAGCTAATATCGATATCGGCCGCCTGCGTTCAGCTTGGAATTCTTGCTTCGAAAATTTCGATATTTTACGCACCGGTTTCTGTGCCATCAACGGAACCAGACATTCGTACGCCCAACTTGTCTATGAAAGAGCAGCTTTGGAGCTCCCATGGAGCAAACACGATACGGATGAATTGAACCGCCTTGATGCGTTCGTAGAACAGAGGAGGTCAGACTTGGCCCAGAAGGCCATTGACGCACTTGAAGTTCCGCCCATCAACTTGGACCTTATCAGCGGTTCAGATAAGTCTACGTATCTCCTGTTTTCGGCTCACCACGCCCTGTTCGATGCCTGGTCTCTGGGATTGTTATTGGAAACGGTTTACGCACATTATCACGGATTTGCTACACCGGAACGTTCCAAATCGGCATCCGTTCTCCGGAGCATTCTGTCTGGAGAGTACGATGAAGCTTGGTCCGCTACGGCAAAGACCTTCTGGAAATCCAAGCTGGAAGGGATTTCTCCCAGTATCTTCCCCAACCTTACCAGCAAGCGTCTTACTACCACCGGATCCTTTAGATGCATCAAAACTTCCAAAGTGTCGTTTGCGAAAATGGAAGCTGCGTGCAAATCGCTCAATGTGCAGGTGCAAACACTTGGTCAAGCAGCTTGGGCCAAGCTTCTATCGGCTTACTCTGGCGAGACCCATGTTATCTTTGGTCAAGTACTCAGCGGAAGAGCTATGATCAAAGGCGGCGAAAACGCCGTCTTTCCTTGTCTCACCACAGTGCCTTGCGCATTCGGTCTAAACGGAAGCAATAAGGATTTCGTCCAATTAGTACAACAGTACAACTCGGACTCATTGCGATACCAACACACATCGCTCACGGCCATCAGTCAATGGCTCGGCTTCACTGAGGGTGAAACACTTTTCGACACAATCTTCTTGTATCAGAAAGCCCCCGCAGGGAGTGTCAATGTAGGGGAAAATGAATTGTGGAGAGAACGCGAGCACATGTCTTCTGTCGACGTAAGTAAGGGCGCAATAGCTTGAAGTATTCGCTAACATGTCCTGTAGTATGCCGTTTCGCTTGAGATGGAGCCCATGGTGGACGGATCTGTTAGTCTTGTCGTTCATGCTAAAGACAGCTTGATGTCTGCCCAGCAAGGAGAACTCCTTCTTGAACAATTTGACGCTCTTCTTGAGGGCATAATTGACCATCCAGAGGCACAGGCGGATGAGATGACAGTGGCGGACGATAACTTGTTGTCTATCTCACCTCCTCAGCATGAGATCCTTGACGCGCCGGTTCAATACCTTCATCACTTTGTGGAGATGCATGCAAAGTCGATGCCAGGAAAAGTCGCCTTTGAATTTGCTACTGGGATCAATGGATCCGAACCCATCAGCCTGAAATGGACGTACGCAGAGCTCAATGAGGAAGGAAACCGCATTGCGCATTATCTGCGCTCTACCGGCGTCAAACCGAACACCACTGTTCCAGTTTGCTTCGACAAAAGCCCGATCGCCTTTTTCTCCATTCTCGGTGTACTCAAAGCGGGCTGCTCCTTCCTTGCTTTGGATCCTGGAGCTCCTATGGACCGCAGGGCGTTCATTGTCAAGGACATCTCCGCAATTGCTGTCCTGACCATCGAGCGTTATGCTGATGCATTCCGGTCAAACACCGAGAATGTGAACATCATCGCGGTGGACGTCAATACCAAAATTTCTCTTCAACCTAGCGATAACCTCGATATCCCTGAGCTTGCGCCAGAGTCTCTAGCGTACATTCTGTATACGTCCGGAAGTACTGGTACGCCCAAGGGTTGTGAGATTTCTCATGACAACGCCGTACAAGCCATGCAAGCGTTCTCTATACAGTTTGCAGGGCACTGGGATTCGGAGTCTAAATTCCTGTGCTTCGCATCACTACACTTCGACGTCAGTATCTTGGAGCAATATTGGACCTGGAGTGTCGGTATTGCCATGGTGGCAGCGGATCGAGATCTTCTGTTCCAAGATCTGCCTCTTGCGTTGCGTGCGTTGCGCATTACGCATCTTGATTTGACTCCCAGTCTTGCCGTAACTTTGCAGCCGGCGGATGTGCCGTTACTTCGGGTGTTTATTACTGGCGGTGAACTCCTTCGCCGTGAGGTCTTGGACTCGTGGGGCAAAACAGGAAAGATCTTCAATGCTTACGGCCCAACAGAAGTCACCATTGGCTGCACGATGCTGTGTTCTGTTCCCGAAGATGCTCGCCCTTCAAACATCGGCAAGCAGTTCGTCAACTGCGGATCCTTTGTCGTGAAGGCTGGCAAGGGCTTCACACCTGTCTTGCGGGGTGCTGTTGGTGAACTTTGCATGTCCGGAAAACTTGTTGGCAGAGGATATGTCAAGAGACCCGAACTCACTGCGGAGCGCTTCCTCGAGGTTCCTGAGCACAACGTGAGGGTCTACAGGACGGGTGATCTTGTTCGACTGCTTGACGACGGATCATTTGATTTCATTGGCCGAGCAGACGAGCAAGTGAAGTTGCGCGGTCAGCGCCTCGAGCTGGGTGAGATCAATGCTACACTCAAGCAGGCAGGGAATGAAGCCGCTGTTGTTGATGCAGCGACGTTGGTTCTGAGGCACCCAAGCCAACAGAAGGATCAGCTTGTCTCCTTCATCGTCCCCGCCTCCACAGCGACAGCCGTTGCCGCCTCACCGGAATTGATCGAGCGCTTCGACCTGGCTCCACTACTGCGTCAAGCGTGCAAGCGTCGACTCCCCCGGTATATGATCCCAACGCATATTCTTCCGGTCTCTAAATTACCCCTTTCCCGAACCAATAAGATTGATGGCAAATTCCTTGCTGCGCTGTTCCACCAGTGCTCGTTGGATCTCCTCCAGCAATATTCAGGAGCGACGAATGAAGATCGTGTCAAGGCATGGACGGAAACCGGACGTCGCATCCAGCAATTACTCGCGCGCATCACCAAAGTTCCTTTGGATGCAATTCACCCGTCGACTTCTATCTTTGAACTTGGGTTGGACTCAATCTCAGCAGTCAATTTTGCGAAGACGCTGAAAAAGGAAGACATTGGCACCGTGAGTGTTTCTCAGATTATGCAGAATCCATGCATCATGGACATGGCCGATCTCTTAGAAACACCATCCCATGATGACAGCGTCGATATCTTGTCTACGGCGAAGGCGTCAATCCAGTCGTTTTCGATGCGTTTCAGACCGGTCGTACTGCAGCAACTTAAGTGCCGCGATGCAGACGTTGAGAGCATCTACCCGTGCACACCGTTGCAAGAAGGTATCATCGCCGAAGCTCGTCAATCGGACAATGGACTTTACTTCAATCATTTCATTCTTCGCTTGGAAGGTCTGGTGGACACGAACAAGTTGCACAAAGCCCTCGAGGTGTTAATACAATCCAATGCCATGCTACGTACATGCTTCTGCGACACGGAGGAAGGATTCGCCCAAGTTTGTCTCAGGTGGCAGAACTCAAACGTTAAGCTGTGGAAAGAGGTCATATTGAAGGATGAGAGCGTGAACGAAGTCGCGGAAGGACTTGCTAAGCAGTTCGCTCGCGACAATAAGTCTCTTGAACGTCCTGCCTTTGGTATTTACCTCGTAGGCAAGGATGGTCAGAAGTGCCTATGCCTTGTGCTCTTTCATGCTTTGTATGACGGTTGGAGTTTACCGTTGTTACTTGACGACCTGCAGCGTCTCTACCATGGCATCCAACTCCCTCAGCGCCCGCCTTTTGAGGGCGTGGTCCCACACATCTTGGCAGCAGACGAAGCCAAGGCCAAGGACCACTGGAGAAAGGCATTGAATGGCATGAGATGCATGTCGTTCCCTGTTCAACACTCCGACTCTAGCGATACAGACGCCGGTCGGTCTGACTTCGCTGTTGAAGTGATCTCGGACTGTTCAGTTCAAGATGTTGAAATTGCTGCAAAATCAAAACTTTCCAGCACCCCTCAAGCCTTACTACAGGCCGCTTGTTCTCTGCTTCTTACAGGATATCTAGGCAAAGACGTCAGCTATGGCGTTGTGGTGTCTGGTCGCAATATCATGGTCGAGGGCATTGAGAATGTCGTCGGACCAGTTTTCAACACCATTCCGTTTGCCATGCACATTTCGGAGGACGCGTCAGCGAAAGAAATTGTTAAATACGTTCAGACGGCATCTGCTGCTGCAAGCCCTTTCCACCACACACCACTAAGATTGATTCGAAAGTGGCTCGGAGTGCCTCGTGAATTTCCTCTTTTTGACTTCCTCTTTGTGTATCAAAAGACTCCGAAGAACGAAGAGGACAATGGTGCGCAGCTTTGGGATATCATCGAAACCGATGCAGCCCAAGATTTCTCGGCATCTCTCGAGATCGAACAGACAGCCCAAGGCACGTTCGTTCTACGCTTGGCCGGAAAGGGCTCTGTCCTGAGCCCGGATATCGGCCGTACCATGTTGCAGACCTATGATGCCATCCTGTCGGCAATCATCTCTGCTCCGAATTCTGTGCCTGCCACATCCTTTGCCGAATTGAAAGAAGAACATCCAATCTTCAGTCCTCGCTTGCAAGATATCAAAACAACGAGCGACAAGAAGAGCACTTCCGCATTGAATCAGTCTGAGGAAGCTCAGAGTATTCGTCATTGTATCGCCGAAGCCGCAGGCCTCGACGTTAAACAAGTGGATGACACAACCTCGATTTTCCACCTTGGCTTGGATAGTATCGAAGCTATCAGATTGTCTGCAAAACTGAGATTGCAAAACATCTTGCTGTCAGTCAGTGAGCTCATGAAGTACTCCACTGTTCAAGATATGCTACGTCTCCTTAACGAGAAGCAGACCACTGAACTAGGAAGCCCAAAGAGTCAAGGTCTATCGAAGTCTGCATTCGATGCTTTGTGCAACAAGCTGCGCCAACAACTTGCAAAGGAGGGCGTTCTGCCAGCGGATGTCAGAGACGTGTACCCTTGCACACCTCTGCAAGAGGGTATGATCGCCGAGTCGTCCGGACGGACAACATACCTCAACCACGCTGTTCTTGAATTGGATGACGGAGTTGATGCAGAGAAGCTCAAACAGGCGTGGAAGAATGTCCTTATCAAGGAGGCTATCTTCAGCACTAGTTTCCGTCCGATGAATGTAGACGGGGTCTCATATGCTCAAGTCGTACACGAAACTGCGAATACCTGGAGCGAGCACACTGTGCAGAGCCTGGCTGATCTGCCGGAATATTGCAACAAGCACTTGGAACGCACCAGAGAAGTCCTCAATCCTCTCGAGCGTCCTCCGGTGTCTGTCGCGCTTTTGAACGCGCCGGACAAGCAGTGGATCGTCCTTTGTCTTCACCATGCGCTCTATGACGGATGGAGTTTGTCATTGCTCTTTGAAACAGTTTTGCGCCAGTATCATGAAGCCGATGAGGGAAGCAACGGGCCCTCGTTCAAGGATGTCGTTAATCAGATTGTTTCAGCGGACCAAAGCAAAGCCGAGCAATACTGGTCTCGTGTGTTGGATGACTGTACTATTGTGAGCTTCCCCGACCTTTCGAGATCGACAGCGGCGGAAAACCCCGTCGGTTCACACTGGTGCGAGGTGAACTCAGCCATGACCGCCTCCAACGTGGAGGAGGCATGCAAATACCATGGGATCACTTTGCAGACCATTGGCCAAGCAGCCTGGGCCGTCATTCTTTCCCTTTACACTGGCGAGAGCGACGTTTTATTTGGAGCGGTTCTTTCTGGCCGAAACGTCATGGAAGGTGCTGAGGGGGTTATGGGCCCTACGATGAACACTGTACCTGTCCGTGTGGATGTACGAGACTGTTCTAACCTTGAGCTCTTGCGAAAGGTTCATGATTCAAGTGTTGCAACGTTTGACTATCAGCATACGCCTCTAAGGGACGTGCAACGTCTTGCACGAACCAATGGACGTCGTCTTTTCGACACTATTTTCTTGTACCAGAAATCGGCATCTCAAGGGTATACCACGCACACCCAACCCTTGTGGACATCGGTGGACGAGGAGTCGTCAACGGAGTATTCGGTCGCCGTTGAAATGGAAACCAAGGAAGGTTGTATCATTTGGCGGGCTACCAGTAAGAATGCTCTGATGACTCCAGATCAAACCCGTTTGATGTTGCTTCAGCTGGACGCAGTTGTCAAGAACCTTGTCAACAAAAACGCTTGCAACGCTGCGGTTATTGGTCGTGGTGAGAGTACGATCTTGGCAATCGACAACGCATCCCCCGCGCCTCTCGCAACCGGCGGAATCTCTCTTTTGCATGAGTTTTTCGAGAAGAATGCTGCGCAAAAACCCGAGCATCCTGCTTTAGAATTCTACACCTGGCTCGGTCACGAAGTGCATACAACTGCTTTCACGTACGAGAAGCTCAATGCACTTGCAAACCAAGTTGCCCGCCTTCTTGTCAACAAGGGTGTACAGCCAGGAGATGTGGTCCCCATTTCTATCCATAAGGACCCATTCTTGTACATAGGGATGCTTGGTATTCTGAAGGCTGGAGGGGCTTTGCTTTTCGTGGACCCCGATATGCCTCAAGATAGGAAATCTCACATGGTTTCTGAAGTCGGGGCAAAGGTATTGTTAGTCACTAGCGAGACTGCAAATCAAGCCTTGTCTACCGTTGAGTTGATTGAGCTGGACACACAGCAAGAACAGGTGTCTCAGCTCGATACGTCGAACTTGAACCTAGCTATCGAGGCGCAGAGAATTGCGTATATGATTTACACTTCCGGCACTACCGGGACGCCTAAAGGTGTTACAATCACTCACACCAATGCAGTGCAGGCCATTCTTGCTTTCCACGAGCTGATTCCGTCGAAGTCAGATTCTCGATTCTTGCAATTCGCCAGTGCTGCTTTCGATGTCATCCACTTTGAATGCCACTACAGCTGGTCGCTTGGGATTACTTTGTGCTCAGCATCAAAGAATGACATTCTCAGTGATCTTGAGCGTGCTCTCAACACTATGAGGATCACTCACGTTGATCTGACTCCATCTGTCTCGGCTTTGGTGAAAAGAGAAAACGTACCAACAGTCGAGGTACTCGTCAGCGGAGGTGAAGCGCTTACACAGAAGGTTTTGGAGGAGTGGACTGACGGTGGTTGTCTGTACAACGCATACGGGCCTTCCGAGGTTAGTTACTTTTCAAAACGATGATCTTATCTTGCTAATATCTCGTATAGGTAACTATTGGCTGCACCATGCTAACTCAAGTCCCAAGGGACGCGAAGCCCATGAACATTGGTAAAGTTTGGCCAAACACATCTGCGTATGTCCTTTCCAGCCACCTTGAAGTATTGCCTCGCGGTGCGATCGGTGAACTCTGCGTTGGTAGTGTCCAAGTGGTAAGTGTTTTAATTCTCGTCCCTTCTACACGATGTTTGATATTGACCTTTCTTAGGCACCCGGCTATTTCAAACGTCCAGACCTCACCAAGGAGAGGTTCATCAACCTCTTTGGCGAGCGCCTTTACCGTACCGGTGACCAAGTCCGCATGCTTGCCGACGGTTCCATCGAGTTCTGCGGCAGGAATGATGATCAGGTCAAGTTGAACGGTATCCGCATTGAACTCGGCGAGATCGCGACGGTCATGGCCAAGTCACACGAAGATATCAACGACGTGGTTTGCCTGGTACTCAGACATCGCAAGAGCACGCGTGACCAACTCGTTGCCTTTGTCTCTTGCACGTCGCAAGCAGTATCCCCTGATGAAGCCGAAGTCCTTGACATCAAGACGTCGGCCGTGAGCGACGTTGTGGAGACGGCGTTAAAGGCGGCTCGACGGAAATTACCTACCTGGATGATTCCTAGCCATGTTGTTGCTCTTAGCAAGTTCCCTCGCGGTAGGACGAACAAGACTGATCGCAAGGCCCTTGCCGAGATCTTCTCCTCTATGGATTTGTCTGCAATTGATGAGGAGAACGTGGTCGAGGATTGGCAGAGCCAGGAGCTCATCCTCAGGGATGTCCTCGCTGAGATCTCCACGATTCCTGTAGCGTCCATTCGTCGCACTTCGACTATCTTCACGCTGGGTTTGGACTCTATCAGTGCCATTCGCATCTCCGGTTTACTTCGTCAGCGATCCATCAACTTGACTGTTGCCGAGATTCTGCAGAATCCTAGCATCGAGCGTATCTCCGAGCACCTTGCTAGTCGCCGAGCCGAGCAACCGGCCGGTGAAGCCACTGACTTGATAACCCGCCTCACTGCCAAGCTGGGCAATGACTACATTAACCTCTTGAGCGCCAAGATTGGATTGTCCAAGGATAACGTCGAGAATGTTGCACCATGCACGCCTTCTCAGACCTACACTCTGTCCGCCTGGCAAAACTCCAACCAGAAACTCTTCATGCCATCTTTCCCTTACATCACTAAGGAGAAGTTGGACGGAGCGCGCTTGCGCAAGGCTTTCGAGGATCTTGTTAAGAGGCACGATGTTTTGAGGACCGTCTTTGCCAGCACGAGCGACGCTGATTTCCCTCTGCTTCATTTCGTGCTTGAGTCCTATCTACCCGAGTTCGTGGAAGAGGAGGTTGGTGATGTCGAGGATGTTGCTGGTGCTGTGTACGACCTCGTCGTGAAGGAGTCCGCTGTCGCTGCCGATTTGAGGACGCCTCCGATCAGGATGCGCTGCGTTCAGTTCAATGACAAGACGGCTATCATCTTGACGATTCACCACGCGTTATATGATGGTTGGAGTTTGCCGGCGCTTGTTAAGGAGCTCGCTGACCTCTACTCCGGTTCCGTTGTCGCTGCACCTTCGGTTGACTTTGCGAAGTTCACCAAATCCGTCTATGCCGTATCCGAGACTTCACTGGAGAAGTACTGGTCGAAAGCCTTGTCCGCCTACAAGCCTACCCACGCCCCGGTCTTACACGCCAGCACCTCCGCCTCCCGCACCAGCGTCTACAAGCCCCGTGCAATCCTCAACGCCAAGGCACTCCAAGACGCATACCGTCAGAAGGGCCTAACCCTCCAATCAGTCTTCCTCGCCGCCTTCGGCCGCATCCTCGCTCAACGCACTCAAAGTAATACTGCAACCTTCGGTATGTACGTCTCCGGGCGTACCCCCGAATTCGCATCTTTGATGGGACCTACTGTCAACATCATCCCTCTCTGTGTTCAGAAGAATGAGGATCTGGTGAAGAGTGCAGAGGAGGTCCAGATGGAGTTGGCGCGTGGATCAGAGAAACAGCAAGTTAGTCTTGCGCAGATTGCGAAGTGGATTGGCAGGGAGGGCGAGGCATTGGTTAATGCTTACGTCAACTACCTTCGTTTCGACGACGATATCTCTACTTCTTCTGATGAGAATTTGTTCAGTGAGGTGGAGATCGGCAATAGAATGTCTTCCGTTATGCGCGACATCGAGACGAACGCCAAGGCGAAGGGCGAGGTCCGTACGTTGATTGATAGCAACCCTGTCAAGTCTACGGTCAAGGTCGACTTGGACGTGGAGATTGCGGTTCGTGGAGATGGTGTCGATGTCGGTATCTTTTGTGGTGGGGAGGTTATGAATGAGGAGGAAGTCAATATCATGCTCGGTGAGCTTTGTGGTGAGGTTGAGAAGGCTTTGAAGAAGTAGAACATAGAAGTGAAGAAGCGGTACATGGGGACGTACGTCCGTCAAAAAAGTTTAGTTTAGTTTAGATATCATTTTGAAATTTAGTATTTGCTCTTGTCTTTATCACACATAGCATTGGGATTAACACAAGTACAACATCATCAATGAAGTGAAGCTTCTATTCGTAACCTCTATGTTATACGGCAACATCCCTACAATCCAACCAGAACCCCGACAACAACCCCCACAACCCCCAAAGACATCGTCCCAGCCAATCCCAATTCTCTCCCACTCCTCCCTCTCCCACCAACCTCCCCCCAACTCGTACTCGTCGAACTTCCGTTCCTAGTCCCAACCAACGTACTCATCGTCTGCTTATCGTCCAATTAGTATCACTATTACTAAGAGCGAAAGATACTCCCGAGCACACTCTCGACAGCCCCCAAAACTTGACTCACCGTAACAACAGCCGCCGCAACACTACTAATCGTACTCTCTCCCGCCTCTGTCGCGATCTGGTTCCACCAACTCAGGGCGCCAGAGGCTGTGTTTTCGCTTTGTGCCTCTCCACCGAGGAGACCGTTGGTAGGAGCGGTGTAGTTGACGCCGTTGAGCTCTGCGACCCAGGAGAATACTGAACCGTTTGTCGGGATGGAGTAGTAGTCGAGCAAGACGAAGTTTGGAGGGCGAGAGTAAAGCGCATAACATCCCTCGTAGTTCGCCTGCAACGAAGCGTACCCGTTTGTTGTATCGAGTGCCGCTGTATCGGGAATCAACACCGAAGAGATAATCTCCGTATCCAAATAATGATTAACCAGATAAAGCTTCCCGTCACTTGTCCCGCCACTCGGGCGATCAAGGTCACACGGGAAAGTGGCATCCGTCGAATCATATGCCGTCTCAAACACGAAGTCCCACTCGGGCAGGATGTAGTCAACGATCGAAGCATCCGCGTTTGAGTCCATGAAGGTGATGACGCGAGTATTGTTCCCGATGAGGGAGGAGAGTGTAGGGAGGTCGGAAAGGGTTGTTAGGGAGGTGGGAGGGGAGTAGGTGTATGCGGAGAGGTTTGTTGATTCGTAGACTGTTGCGTAGAGGGAGGGGGAGAGGTTGTCGGAGTTGACCCAGAGGATTGTGATCACTTCGTCTGGGTTTGCTTCGAGCCAGGCAACGACTTCGGTGAGGTACTCCTCAATCGTACCACCATCGAGGAGATCACAACTTGTATGACAAAGACTGATCCCGACACCATCACTACCCGTCTCATTGTTCTGATGGGCCTGGTTCTGAAGAAGACGGATTCCGTCGTTGAGTTGCGTGGTAACGTTTACCAACTGATTCGAAGCGACAGAGTTGGGTACTGCAGCGTATGAGTTGTGAGCACCAAGGTATGTGATATTGGAGTACGAGCGAGAGCAGAGGGATGCATGGCCATTGCAGAGCTGCTGAGCCGTAACCACTGAGGCAAGAGCAAGCGCAGCAATCGTCTGGACGAATGAATGCATGTTTGTAAGGAATGTATGCTGCTTGTATGTTCCTAGTTATAACAGAAGTGAGAGAAAGACAGATCAATATACGTTTGCGTCACCAGAACCAGCAGGTAACGCCTTCAAGGGGAATGTATGCTCGATGAATGCTCGTTAACGGACCGCAACCGTCTTGTGTAGATGAGGGGAGAGAAGAGAACATTTGTAGGTCGGCGATTTTATTGCGGTGTTCTTGGCGGGATTACGAGCCGCGTGTCTTGGCTGTGGAGGCGGAGCGCGGCAGCGACGGCAAGGGTCGGTGCTATTTATAGAACAGGGTTGGAATGAGTGTGATTCCTTTTTACTTATTATGTCAAGCTTCGAGCATGTAAATGACCTTCATTGAGATGGACTAGGATGTGGATGGCAAAGTTCACAGGAGGGTCGTTCGAAAGTCGCGAGGCGCTCGGAGGATCGAAGGTGTCATCCTTCGCTTAGCTTTGCCCAAGGACATTCCGGCGTTCAAAAGTGCATGCTCCAGAATACAGAAAGTCCTACACAACCTCGAGGATGACTCCTTCAGAAGAGATGTGCAGGCAACTGGACCGGATCAGTACGCGTCCAGCTCAGAGATCGAGGAAGCCAAATCAGCCCCCGGCAGGCGAAGGGCGTAACACCATCGGATGCAATATAGTCAAAGACGGAGAACAAAAAGAAACAACGTGCATGACGGAGCAGCCGTCTGTGAGTTCGTGCCTCTTCCAGAAATCTGTTTGATCAGCCATAGGCGTGGCAAGGACCTGGACCAGGTGCCAGACGTTCTCGGCATCCTTCCCTCCCCATTTCGCGACATGCTTAAGCAGTTCTGTTCAACAACCCCCTCCTCACAATCTCCAGTATCGTAAACCCAACAATCCTGCATCTGCAGCAGTTGGAACATGTATCGGAACAACTCACGCCAAAAGCGGGCGAACGGCAAAACAACCCATTAACCTGCAGCGGTAGCAAAAAACGCCAGGAACGCTCTGTGACAGAGGATAAACAACGACGACGACCTCGAGAAGTTGTGGTGAAGATGGAGAAGAGGGTGGCCTTAGGGAAAGTCGTGTCTTTGCCTAGCGAGCCTCCTTGTTCGATGTCTTTACCTATAGTCTTCGAGAGTAGTTGATGAGCGTGTACAGTTGTCGTTGGGGCGTACGTCGTAACGATCACCAGCTGAAGTCGACTCGGGTAGCAGATCTTCTTTAGAGTTGCATGTGCAAAACAGATCCCATCTGAGTTGAGCAAGTACCGAAGAGATGACTCGTGTTGGCGATGCCCGACATCGCGCAGTCGCCGCGAACTCTCGACGACTCCAGCTCAACACGGTTGTATCCGCTGCCAAACATCATGACTAGTGGTCTTTTTCAGGCTTCCAGGAAATCTGGGTATCTTGGCCTGACCTAGAAGTGCTGGCTTCCACGTCCTGAACTGTTCGCATCAGCTGCAGATCATCCGCAGATCGCCTCACTCCTCCTCTGAACAGGCACTATGTCCAAATGATCTGAATGCTTCGCATTCTTCTTCGCGTATCGTCGTGCTCTGGGTGTTGGCTGCAGCTGGGCCACATGTCACGGCCGCGGTTCGATCATACGAGGAGGCCCGAGCGTCGTTATACACCCAAGCCTTTGAGATACCCGGACCTTCCTCTCGCGCGCTGCCTTCACCGGTACGATCATCATGTTAGATGCCACCAATGCTGATCTACAATTGTTTACAAGGTCTGCGCAACTTCCAGTCGTCTCCTTCGTCGATCAGCCTACCCAATCTGTACCGCAGACGGAAGGGCAGCGTCGGCGGCGGCCGCAACCGGGAAGCATTTGAGGTTCCGTAATCTCGTTTCTTGTCAGGCAAATTTGATCCCAGACCTAGATTTTTCTGCCGCGTGTTTGCGTACGGGTGTTGGTCAGCTGCTGAGCGTGCTCCGTTTTGAAATGCTTTAAACGGCCCAGCGCTCCGCCCATATACAGACAGCATCCCGTCAGCGTAACCCTAACCGACGTTATCAGAAACAAAGTTCCAATTTTTCAAGGTTTTCTTCGAGAACCAAACGAAACGGAGGATGGCCGAAAGTATCATTTTAATCCAAAGGCACATCTCTGGATCTATCCCGGCGCACAACACAACCCCGAAGGATTCGCAAGCGTCATCGCCTGCGACTTCAGCAGGTCTTCAGCAATACTCGTCGGCAAACAACAATGCCAGGCCAGTCTCGAACACTCCCGCACAGTCTAGGCCTTCGTCTAGATCCACGCCGAGGACTCCAGGAACAACGCAGCCAGGGTCTACCAATAACATCCCAACCCTCCTTTGGGACAGGCTGGAGGCATTCCGTGGGGACCCGACGTTTCGACGGGGCGAACATCAGCGTGGTGCTTCTGCTCCTACTGCTGGTACAGCAGCCTCTGCTTCCGCTCAAGGGTTCGGGCCCGGTAGCCGTTCTAGGACTGGTGCCGGTCGTGGTGCTGCTCCTCCCGCTGGTGTCGCAGCCGCTCCTGAACCATCACTTGGCCAGTCTGCTGCTGCTACGGCTGAGCTGCACAGCGGAAGTACCACGCCCACGCCTGTGAATCCTCCATTGAACCGCAGGCCACGCGGTAATGCAGTGAAAGCCAACCACAAAGCGATACCCGCCCTAAGGAAAGTCCTACCTTTCAACGGGCGAATCCAGAATGTTGGTTTGCCGGAGGCCACTTTTGAGAAGTTGATTTTACGCGACGAGACGTTTCTGCGAATGCTCGACAGAACTACGATGGATGATAAAAGGTCGCAGATCTTGCAAGAGTTTTTGAGAGTTCGATATTCTCAAAGCAGGACGGCCGAGCTGAGTGTCCAAAGGGACCGTGACATGATTGCCTATCACGAGAACCTTTTGGCGGCCAGAGTGGACGGTCTTCCTATCATCTTCGACGGATTGGGGCTTGAATCTATGGACTGGCAGACCGAGCCATTGGATACGGAGGAGGGGGAACGAGTTAGAGGCGAGAAAGGTGTTGAGTCGGATGGACGGCGACGCCATGCTGCGCCTGATGATCCCACCGACAGACCTGATCAGCCCGTCAACGACGAGCAGATGGTACTATATGAGGGGGGTCGGACCGAGACGGATTTGGAAGGAGGAGCTGGCACAGGTACGCCTGGGTTGACTTCACCTCCTACGAATATCGGCGAGCCACGCTCATAGGTCGCGGGGGATACGTTCATCCTATATCTTCTGTCCAATCGAAGTGGCAAGAAATCCGTCTGTATGTGATCTGGCTATTGAATATATAATTAATTGATTATTTTTACGTCGATTTTGTTCATGTATTGAGGATCTTTGATCCGTTCGGTATCTGTCTGGTCTGTCTTTTGTGTGTCGCCGCTGGCAGTACTAATCTACCTACTAATGATCACATCGCTGTATTGATGATCATGACTGCTGACGAAAGTGTCCATATTCATTGAACTTGAAGAATTGGTCATCCTATGCCGTTCTCTCAGCATCAAAAACGGAATCGAAGCAGGGACCGGGAGCGTCCTAAGCAGGACTTGACCGGTCTACCTGAAACTTGACCGGTTTAGGGTGACTTTGGTATTGTCCGAGTAACTTTGGATGGAGCTGAAGGAATGTTCTTCTTAGTACGTCGGAGGTATCCCTTTGGGTTGGAGGCCTATCCGGGTGGTTACATGAATTCCGAATTACAAGCCCTCAACGCCCTCACGCTCCACGCACGCCGCGCACACGGGTAATACGACATCGCTTGAGCACAGTGAAACAGAGCTCGTAGGGATTCCAACTAAAACAACAAAAAAGCTATATTTGATATTGAAGAACGTAAGCTAAGAATAGCAATTTCACATCTCGTACGCCCTAATGAGAACATCCTCAACATTCATGCAACGATCCCTGCATGATATCGTACACTCCCGTCTGTTTTTGACATTTGACAACGTACTCGAAGGTTAACAGCTCCAAAAAAACTCGAACCCCACCAACCATTTTTTTCCGATTGCGGGATTTTCGCTGGTAATCATATATCTCAACATGAAACAAACACTCCATTCCACCACGCACGCTTTGCCTTATTACGCATGCTGCGATTAGGACCTGTCGTCCGACGCGGGGGGCGTGTTTTGACGTCCGCGAGCGGGAACGTCTTGAGCGGGAACGTCTTGAGCGGCAACGGTGACGCGATTCAAGCGGGCGACCAACTGGGTCCCAATCATGTCCTCATCTTCCCTGTCCTGCCCTTCCCACTGCATATCTTCAACATCCGATGTCGCGACCGGCAGCAAGAAGCCCTCCCTGGCGGCCTTCAGGTAATTGTTTGCTCTTTGACCTCGTTGCCCGCAACCTCCTCGAAAAACCTCAGGGCTTGCTGCATGGTCTTCTGGTGCTCGTGCACGACCTTAGACAACTCAAGCAAGAGCTTAGGAGTAATGGACTTTTGAATCCTTCCACTGTACGGCATGATTTTTCGCAAGGCAACGGACTTGCGAGTATTGTTGCTGGTGTCTGGGCGAAGGCTACGTCCAGTGCGGGGAGAAGGGCGAGCGCGTGGGTCAATGTTCTCATGTGGAATGACATCATCGGCGACGACCCTTGAAGCGTTGTGGTCGATGGGCAGGACAGTGTCGATATCATGTGCAAATGCAGAATAAATTCCAGGACTAGCCGGACCATCCCCCTAGACCGCATCCGGATCGACCGTGGGCGTGGTGGTGAAGATGGGTGGTACTTGGGGGCCAGCGTCACCACAGGAAGATCTAGCAACCGGTCTGTCTTCACCTCCGCGAGTCGTTTTCGCCGGTGCGCCGCTTTCCGGGTCTTCCTTGGGCGAAGGCTCGGGTAACATCGCGTTGCGCCTCAAGGGTGATGAGACCCGGGGGGTTGAAGCTGGGCTAGGAGTGACAATGGAGGCTCGAATTAGGGCAGCAACAAGTGCTGTCATTCGGCTCGAACCAGGATCGATAGGAGTAAATGGACAGGAAGGAGGATCCTGGAAGTTTTGGTGGTTCCAGTATCCCTCCCGTTCCATCTCACTTCGCAACGCATGTAGCCTGATATATACAGCTCTCGTCTGACCTTTAGGGAAAAGGTATTTGAAGTACTCCGCCTGTGCCTCCGGAGGGATACGCTTCAGAAGATCCTGGAATCTCGTGATAATCGTTTCCACGGATAGCGCCTTGGGCAGAGATGCATACAATTCGCGTGCATTCATGTTATCGACGACAACGCTCCAGGCCTTGTATTGTTCGGTATTAATCTTGCACCGCGTCATATTGAGAACCGCCAGACCGAACTTAGCAACTATGTTGCCAACGAAACGAAGAAATTGCAGGGTTTGGGTGTCGTTCCAGTCGTCTTTGCCTTCATGCATCTGGTACACATACCGACTGACTCGACAAAGGAGCAACTTGACCTCGGCGACATCCCCCCCAAATTTCGAATAGCTGGCCGTTCCCCCAGTCCTCACTTCTTCCTGAAGGAAACAGTCGACGAGCTTGTCGCGCCGGTGGATCACTCCTTTCTCCGACGGCAGCTTCACGATCGTGCCATTTGCAATCCCTGCTTGTATGCAGCCTCGCACTTCACGACGAAACGTTTATGGCATTCGCCCCTTTTGAACGTCGTAGCAGAGGGGAAGTCCCTGATCAAGTCGTCGATGGTGTCGAGGAGTAAACGCTCGTAGACGCCGTCCCACGGAAATTGTGTCTGGGGCGGTGTCGTTTGTATCTCGTTGTCGGTCGCGGTCTTAGACACACCAAGTTAGTTGATGTCGGGGAAGTTCACCATGGAATGGAATTCCGAGTGTACGTACCTTGCTGTTGCTCACGCCGCTTAAGCCAGGCGCTGTGGACATGGTTGAAGAAAGAGGATACCTGGCCGGTTGTCTTTCTCACGATATTTCTATTACGGTCTTGTTGTTACGGTCTTGTTGTTACGGTCTTTCGTTACGGTCTTTCGTTACGGTCTTTCGTTACGGTCTTGTTGTTACGGTCTTTCGTTACGGTCTTTCGTTACGGTCTTTCGTTACGGTCTTTCGTTACGGTCTTGTTGTTACGGTCTTTCGTTACGGTCTTTCGTTACGGTCTTGTTGTTACGGTCTTTCACCACGGTAGTTTTATGAAAGCACGCAAAAGCGGGGCAGGCTTAGTGAGCAGCTGACCCGCCCGGAGCCACGTATGCCTGCAAGGCCTGAAGGGCGAAAGTTTACTCAATTAAACCTGAATTAACCAATTCACGGCATCGGGATCTTAATTGACGGCGCAGCGGTTCGTAAGCACCGGGGTGGCAATAGCGCTAGCAGTGCAAGCGTGCGAATCTCATCTGAAGCACAATAAAGCGGCCATATAAACAGGAGACACCAGAAATGAGATGGAGAGAATATCCTGGGTTGAAGGGGAGCGTGACAGTGTTGATGTTGACGACGGCGAGGGTGGAGTTGAGCGTAGGATTGGTGGGGAGGTTGAGGCACAGGAAGGGTTTCAAAGGTCACGGCGACAGCGAGAGGCTTCGTGGAGTTAGAGGACTGCCTTCAGCGCAAATGAAAGCCAGGTTCGAGAAAGAGAACGTCAGAGATCAAATGGTGGACGATTGATCGGTGCTGAAAACGCCGCTGTTGAATGCCTCGTCACATATGACGATAATTTGAGAGCGTGGCTCAGCGGGGGAACGCAGAAATCGAAATAAACAGCAAGTTATCTGACCCATGTTTACCCCCTGTAAGCTTCCATACAAGATCGCCCTTCTAAGGGTCGCAGCTGTTCACTAGGCCTGATATCTGTCCGGACATTCATCGTCGACGTCAGCGGATCATCATCCCTCAACGTCCCCCGACGAAAGAGGTCAACTTATGCGATGAGACAATCGAGCGCAACTTGCACAGTGAACACTTGTTATTCCTTCCGTTTCGCACTGACAGATTCTGTCTTCGTTCGTCCCTTGAGCCATATTCGTGAGATCAACCTTCATGACTCGTAACATCTCCAGGTCAATGGGCACTCTCAGCGACAATTTGTCCACCCGTAAATCGTGATCAATACTATTAGTACTGCACCGGAGCTGATGTGGTCTACTACAATCTGGAGTCATAAACGATCTACATTCGGGTAGATCCGTCGTTGTTTGTCCATGCTTAAAGCACATTCGAGCGAAAACGATCTGTATCTTCAATTCACCTGCAAATGCACTCCCTCCAAAGCATACCCAAGTATCTCCAACCCATATCCCTGTATCCAACGAAGGCGAATCATCAAAAATCGTCAAGAAGTACGTCAATCAATACGGGGTATAACCATCGTAACCATACCCGCGACTACTAGCGCGATACCAATGCCCATGGTCATGGTATCCACGAACAGGACCAGCGTAATAAGACTCGAGCTCACGACTCCTACCACGGTAACCGTGTGGAACCTCGTTGTATCCGCTGCCCGCGTAGCTGTCGTGGCGGTTGTCAACGCTGGTGCTCATACCACGGTACCAAGAGCTCTCACGGACACTGCTCGGGTACTCGGTGGGCTGGCGACTGTAATGACGGAGGCTGTGTGAGTACTCCGAGGGCTGACGGGTGTAGGCACGGTCATCGTGACGGTACGTAGACGCCGATCCCCTGCGCTCAAAGTCACCGTACTTATCCATGAACGACTTTTTTGCATGTTCGTACTCGTGAAGACGGACTTCTTCATCCGTAATTGCTTTTTCCTCTCCCTCCACCGCCTGATATTCATCCCCCTGCTCCTCCTGCTCCTCCTCCTCCTCCTCCTTCATCTCCCTCATCGCCCTTCTCTCAGCTCTGGATCCCTTCCACTCCAACTGCTTCCTCAAATACCTTTGAATAACCTTTTGGCGCATGATGGAGGTTTTCCAACGGTGCCGTCGCCGTGGTACTTAATGATCTGAGGGTCTTTGACTTTGGCTTGACAACCGTGTTTAATATCGGACGGATCCATGAGAGCCAGCTGCCGAATTGACTGACTGGTTAAAAGTCGATGAGGGCTGTCGCGGACAAATCGTTCTCACCCCCCAGTGGCGGTGCGCCAAAACCATGACACAGATAAAGGGAAACGATGTTTGATGAGTTATTGTACAAGACTTGGAAGTTAATGACGCGTATTAAAGACAATTATCATATCCCAAAACATAAAACCCAATGAAGTGACGATGGGCTACCGATGTCGTCTTACTCAGATTGCCAATCCGTGCCCAACACCTTACTTTGCGGCTCCTCATCCTCGTCGCTATACCACTCCACCAACCTGATCTCCTTCTCCGCAGGTCTCGAGACACGACTCACACTTAAAACCAGCACTGAATCAACCAAGAATGTCGAGCAGGACCCACATTCGTCAGGTGTGGTCTTCTTACGAAATTGTCACCACTTGATTACGAACGGACGGAAGCTAACTCTGTTAACAAACGAAGGGTTATTTCGCGCCATTTGTTGACGTATGTGGATGTCGAAATGTGCGATACAGAGATAGAAGGTCGCACCGTTCTACTTCTGGTCCTGGATGGTGTGCCGTCTTTCATGAGGGTGCAGTTTGCTCAATAGTGTCACAAATGGTGTGGACGGGTGCTTTCATGATGGGAAGCTGTTGTTCAAACCCCGAATGATGGGCGTTGTGCGACAGACACATGTGAATTGTCATTTTCTTTCGACTTAAGATACGGTACTAACAGCTTCAACACATCACGAGCCAAGGCTGTGCTCGAGAAGAGGAACATTCTAATCTCTTTCAACCATTCGAACTCCCTCGTTGATTACGGGCAACACCGACAGGCTTTGAGAATCTTCAATCATTTCATGGTTGCTGTAGGACGAGTGCGCACCCACCCGCTGAGCGATGTCAAGACCCCGACCACACCAAAGGCCAGACGCCGAGACCTTAGTGCTCTTTGCTTCCGCCTGCGGGAGTTGAAAGGGATGAAGGTGGAATCACGCAACTGGGGTTTTCGTAGGTCGAAGATCCGCATAAAACGGAAACCGAGGAACATTGCAGTGATCCACGAAGGCTGAGGATTGTTGACATTACCTTGGGTACTGAGATGTTGATGATAGATCCACAATATCGTCAACTCCATCGAAAACTGCGTCGTCGTCGCGTCTGAGCCCACTCAGACGATCACAGCCTCAACCTCCAAGCGTCAACCATTGCAGTGAACTGAGTTCATTGGAAATCAAGGACACAAGGAGCAAGCTCTTGGGCCGGCGAGCAGAGCGCGGTTCATACCCTATTCGGACGACGAAGCGATCAAGTTATGCAACTTACGTACGACGTAGTGAATGGTCGTTTCCACGGGTCAGCGAAGACCAAGACCCGTTGTCGAGCCTAGAAACAGCAGATGCGGGTGCGTTGAAGGATGCAGTCGTGTCAAGAAGCACGGGGAGCTTCAAGCAGGCAATCGATGGAGACGACTTGGTCAACTGAGATCGCTTGACTGTTGCCCGTCCAGATCGCCACTGCGCCACCTACTCCCGTCTCCTCGTCGACCTCCGTCGGTGAACCCGCGAGGAACACACTGTGATGAGGTATTGCGTTCGCGCCTGACTAAACTGATCTCGTAGCTTTCCGATCGTAGCGAGGATCGTTTTGGTTCTGTTGTCGTATCGAGGGGCAATTTCGCTGGCGAGCCGATATGCTGTCCCCACCCCCGCGGCCGCGCCCCTTGACATCGTCGCGACGTCGACGCAGACATTGCTCGGCACCGGCGAAGGTTATGGGCGTGAGTTGGTATTTCCAAGGAAGCATGTTCAAACATCAATTGCGATATAACGTCCACTGCTGCTGCTGCTGCTATTCCTTCCTAGCTACTACCATTGCCATGACTATATTCCATCAACGACCGAAAGAAGAGAACGAGCGGCGCGGCCACCGTCCCAAACAGTAGGCAAATGCAAAATGCACCCCATAATCCTAATCCATGCAAAATGACAATCACAACCCACTCAGCTCCCAACAATCCCACACCCACTAACAACAACCTCCTTCCCCCCCACCCTCTCCCTCTCCCCCTCCGCATCCATGGCCTCAACCCCCGCCTTGATCCCAACCCACCTTTCCCCATCCCTCGCGATTTCCTCTTCAGACACGGGCTCATACACAACCTCGCTCCGATAATATTCCCCCTCGATCCAATCGAGTCTCCAAAGCCGATACCACCCATTTTTGCGGAGTCGTTCGCGGGCGCGGAGTTCGTATTTCCGCAGCGTGGGTAGGAATAGGAGAAATGAAGCAGTCGAATATAGTGCGCCACCAATCAAATCCAACCGCCAGTGATGACGGAGATACATCGTCGCCCACCACTGCCACAACACGAATGCGCCCAATGCGTAGCGTCCACGGCGTGGCGAGTACCGTGCGATAAAGAAGAAATTTATGACCGCGAATCCGGAGTGGAGGGATGGGAATGCCCCGAAGACGAGCGGAGAGGCTTTGAAAGCGTGGGTGTAGATATGTGTTCCGAGGACTGCGTCGACGCGTTTCAGGCCGGCTGCTGAGCCTGGCATGCTGTAATTCGCCGGTATGGGTGGTGTGCCGTAGCCGTATTCGTCTGTCTGGTACCATGGTGCAGCGTTTGGAAACAGTAGATGGGTAGCCACGCCACAAATGTTTTGCATCCCAAAGGACCAGCCGTAGGTTCCTGTGACGCCGGGTGGAGCGAATAACCAGAGCCAGAATGCGGTGAGGAAGGGTGAGACGAAGTGGATTACGCCGTAGGAGATCCATGCCAATACATCCTTCCATTCCGTGAGGGATTGTGCGAGATGGTGTAAGATATCGAGGATGAGTGGGATGAGGGAGGCGAGGAGTGCGTAACGTGTCCGGAGTGCGGCGGAAGCGAGAAGCGTCAATAGAGCTGATTGGGAGAGTAGGCCGAGGGGGGTCTCGTAGAGGACGTGTTCCCAGCGCGGGAGGAGGTCGACGTTGATGAAGGGCCGGATGTCGGAGGGGATGAGGCGGGCTTGTTTGAAGGTTGTCATCCAGATGATGACGGGGATGAGGTTGATGAAGATTAGTATTGCGAGTTGGGTGGGTGATTTTTCGTTGAGGAGGGTGTGGAGGATGTGTCGGGCGAATCGGGCGAGGTAGGTGTACCATCGTACGGAGGAAGAGTCGCGTCGGCGTGTTTGGTGGGCGTGGAGGGGAGAGAGGGTGGAGGCGGAGGTGGAGGAGAGGGCGGGGGAGGAGGTGGTTGAGCGGTCGACGGTTAGCATTGTCGAAGGAGCATCGCGATCGTCTGACGGTAACGAGTGGTATGTCATCTCCTTCGCCTTCCTCAATGACCGTCCTTCTCTCGAGCGCGGTGGGTTGTTCTCGGGGATGTATGCTGCCAACGCTGCCAACGCTGCAAATAACGTTCGCCCAAGCCGGCCGGGGCTTAGGCTCGGAGGTTTCGCGCCTTGGAGTATGTGGCGAAGGGGGAGCGTGCAGGTGGCGCGGCAATGGGACGTCGGGCCTTACCGAGAACCGAGCGCGCGCGTTTGACAGGCGAAACCCTAACCCTAATACGCGAAACCTCTTGCAACAATCACACTTTACAAATGCTCCTGCTAGTACTATTGCTAGTACATCGACGGGTGATGACATCGAGCGGCCGGTTCGGGCGCCGCGAACCAGTTTGTGGAGACGATGGGCGGGTTCTGTAATGCGGTCGAGACGAGACGAGATACTGCGAGTACTTCGGGACGAGATCTGACGAGTTCGACGAGGTGTGACGAGATGACCAAAGTACTTATTCGAATAGAGAGATGAATTTATTCAGGGTTAGGGTTAGGGTTAGGGTTAGGGTTAGGGTTAGGGTTAGGGTTAGGGTTAGGGTTAGGGTTAGGGTTAGGGTTAGGGTTAGGGTTAGGGTTAGGGTTAGGGTTAGGGTTAGGGT